>NW_027255450.1:987716-1012716 GCF_003086295.3 Arachis hypogaea | reverse complement strand
GGAGGACATAACTTACGATCATCGGCTTTGATCATGCCACTGGGCATTTGATTAGGACATTGCACAATGATCCGCAGACTTTGTCGCATCTCTTCAATACGGATACAGTAACGATCATAGCGATCTCCTCTGGTACCTACTGTACGTCAGGATCCGATTGGTCATGAACATCGTAAGGTGCTGCTCTTCGCGAATCCCAGCATACCCCTGGTTGGGATGGGTAGGCCCACCACTTCACTTTCACTTAGGCCTGGGCCAAGTCAGTGGGGACCCTGTATTCAGACGGGCTCCTCCCCCCCCAAAAAAAACAAAAACTGTACGTGATAGTTTCCCTTCATACGGCTCGAATCATTCTCAGATGCCTATCGGGGCATCCTTTCCTTGTTTGTTGGGTTGGTTCACGCGCGCGCAAACGAGCACTGGTCACAACTGCAGGGAACTATGACCAATAGAGTCAGACACTTAGCTACATCCGCACGCAAAAGGAATTTTGTTCTGGTTGAGGCTTTCTTTCCTTTATTAGTAAAGGGGGCGCGGGACGTTCGCGGAGTCCGTACCACCACAGGAGTGGTCGTTCTTGGGCGGATCCCGCTCCTAAACATAAGGGATAGGGGAAGGTGGCCGGGCCTATCATATCAAAAGGGTTGTAAAAAGAGAACCCGGCCACCTATTTCATTCGACGTTCCGCCCGCCCGATTCGCAGGATTGGACTGCTTTTTGATAACAAGAAGGCGGCGAGCTGATCTGCTTTGATCAAGGAAAAAGCCCAGTCAGCCACCAACTCGGTGCAGGTCACGTGACCTACAGCTCGGCCTTCGCTTTTTGAGACTTCCTCTTCCCACATCTCTATGTGCCCGCAGCACTTCCATATGGAGAAAGATAGGCTTACCATGTTCCATCAATAGCACCTAACCTATGCCGATTTTTGCGGACTGTGCTCCACCCCGGTGAACTCATGCGGTTCCGACGTGCCCAGAGGCCAGAGGCGAATCCGTTCACGGTCCGTAGGACCAACACCATTCGAAGGTGGGTGGCCCGCCCCGCCTAGAACAGTCATGTTTGACTGGGCTTACACACATTCGCTCACTTACGCTGTCCCCCCTCAGCTCACCCTAGCCCCGGGCCTTTTGCTCTTATAACGTAAGCTCCAAGGCTTCACACCAAGTCTTCGCTGACAGAATATGCATGCTTAAGTAGGGTCAGGCAGAACCGTTGTTGCCTGATGGGAACTCCCCCCATATTGCTATCAATGTCTTCATGTCGCACGACCTCTTAACATTACACCACTGAATCCCCAATCCTTTGCTTGCTGTGCAGTGACAGTACCAATATCCACTAATCGTTGTTTCCAGATACGGTTGCCGGTTGACATCTCTTCTAATTCGTCGATACGAGAAGCAAATTGTTGTGTGAAGGAATCAATATCTCGACATAAGCCAAGAGGCAGATCTTGTGCCACTCCACCTGGTCGTATGAAACTGGCATGCATCCTGGCTCCCGAGACTCTTTCATAGAATTCCAACAATTTCTCCCGCTCCTCAAAAGCCCACAGGAACGGAGTTGATGCTCCCACATCCATAGCATGAGTAGTTAAAGCAAGTGAATGATTTGAAATTCGAGTTATTTCACGGAATAACACTCGTATATATTGAGCTCGTAATGGTACCTCGCAATTCAAAAGTCTCTCTACGGCTGAAGAATGAGCGTGTTCTTGGGCCATCGTAGAAACATAGATAGGGTCGACGACGGAACGAAGAACTCACCCTAGATACAGCTTTTTCGTACACGTTCACTTGCATCACATACACAAGTGCTCTCTGAACCGTGCAATAAGGTCACCCATAACACGGCTCTCCCACTTGAGTTACCTTAGCCCAGGCAGGCCATGCTATTCAATGATATTGGAAAAATGGCAGCGTAACAACTAGTATTGAAAGCTGGTCGCCTTTTTAGGGAGGGAAAGCCTTTCAATAGGAGCCCCCCTCTTTGCGACCTCATCACTTCAAAGCGCAAACCAATTTCTTTCTTAGTCACCGGGCGAAGCGCACCTCTGGTACTTTGCTTATAGCTTTTTTAGGTTATGCAATAGACGGAGGCTTAGCTCTGGATCCCCCCTCCCTGCTTGCAGAAATGAATGGATCAGAAGGGGGCTGGGTTCTATTTCCGGGCCGGGCGGGAGGTGAAGGCCATAAGATTGCCCTCCCGGTAAGGAAGAGAGGAAAAGGGTGCTGTCATCTATCTCGACCTGTTTCCCGAGGCGTAGAAAATCCAGACCGGCTCAGAGAATCACTGGCGCTATTTAGCCCTTCGTTTCGCCATTCGAAGGACTACCTCTGCCTTCCCTTTTTGTAACATAACCAGGCGCCCCCCTTTTCAATCACTAAGAAAAAAAAGACCAATCAAAGCCCTATCTAAGTAAAGCTTCGTCTGTTATTTTTCCGGCCCCAGGGGAGTTTACTCAACCCATTCCCCAGTCTTCCGCACTGCTCAAGTAAGTGTGCGTGTGCGACTCCGTATGAGGACCTCCTTCCCTTCTGCCCACTCTCCGTTCACACGGTTCTCAAAGCAGAGGAGGCTGGTTGGGCAGCTGGTACCACGAGCCCTCTGTCCCACACATCTATCCAGAAGCAAGTGTAGTTCACCGGTTCCACCGAATGCTCCTATCTCTCGGCAAAGATCGTGTGAGTGTGCAGTTATGCTTCGGATGCTTCGCCATAGAATAGATCGACCCAGTTCCCGTTCTTTTCCGGTGCACTCGCTTTATATCTCCGACACACTAGGCTAGGAAGGACGCGGTGGGAAGGAAGCAGCCCTAGCCTCTGTCCGGCCGATCATTCCGCTGCATCTTGCATTCACGCCTCCGTTTGACTGCCACTCGGGGATGGAGTTGTAGATACGTTAGTCTTAGCGGATCGTTGGCTCCGCCTGTTATCTCCTTCTACGACATGCTGTTGTCGTCGCCATATTCCTTATGTAACTAAGTCATCTCTGCCTCGCTGCGGGTCAGCACCTCCGAAAGAAACGGAGGACTTCATTCAGTGAGTCCGCGATCGCCCTCTAAACGATCAGAATAAGGTAAAGCTTGAAGATAAGTTTTGTACTCTATTAATTTCTCAGTCCCTCTAGTCGGGTGGGCGCCGGCCGGTCTTTCGACCAGATCCCCCTAAAAACCGTACGTGCGGGTCTCCCCGCATGCGGCTCACGCCATTCGAGGTGGCCCGGCCCAGCATTCATTCGCAAATCCTGTAGTGAAATTGAGACTGCTCGACCTCGGAAGCTAATTCGCGTGTAGGCAGCGCTGTCTGTCGTACCGTTGACTCTATCTATTCATTGAATTCACTTTCATTTTTTTTATAGGCTCGCTCCCTCTTTTTCCAAGAATTAATGCACTTCCCTTCGGAGGGCCTTCTCTAATCTAATAGGGGAAAATCCTTCCATTTCCGTCAAATGACCCGGCCCCCCAGGCTCTTCCACCGTCCGGGCTCCCTTTCCTACCTATGCTATGCTCCCCCGGCACAGGCCTACCACGCTTCGCGCCTGCGGCGTTTTCGCCGGACGGTCTTTGCCAGTAGTGCCATCCTCCCCGCTGGCTGTATGGGCGGGTTTTCCCTCGCTGCTGCGTTCTGTTAGGCTATGGATTACAGGAACAAATGTAGTTGAATGAGACAGCAGGCGGGTTACACGTTCCGCTGTGCCGAGATGTGAGGTGCAGGTGGTGATGATCACCCCGGGGTATGCGCTAGCGCCCTTGACAGGCACTCCAGGACCCGCCAACGCTCATGAAAACCCGGGTCGGCCATTTGTCTAAGGGCCTCCATTCATCTGACCGGAGGTGTGGATAACGAGGCCACCTTCACAACCCTCTCCCTTCTGTCCTTATGTTGTAGTAAGGTAGGGCGGTTCGCTTGAGTTGCTCAACCGCCCCTTAGCCCGGTGCTCATGACGCGCTACGGACCTTCACCGTGCCGGGGGACCAAGCAGGGCATAGCTAGCGGCATAGGAGCCGACTCGGCGTCAGCGGCTTCGTGCCGCACTGGAGTAATCCAATATGCGGTTCCGCACGTTCCACCACTTCTCCGTTCATTTCCAATACTGATCGTGAAACACCATGAGCAGCTGGATGTTGAGGTCCGAAATTCGAAGTGAAATTTTTGAATTGCCCGTTCCTAGTCGTCATGGGAAAAAAGGAAGAAATAAGAAAGAGATTATTCCCTGAGAGCTTGTCCAGTACTACCTGTACCAGAAATGCATCTCCTTGCGTGCGAGATACTTCTATGCCAGCCGTTATTCCCGCTCTGTTATGAAAGAAAGCGGCGACTCATCTTACAGTGTTCCCTAATGAGGGATTTTAGGGGATTAGGGCTCTCCTTTATCTCCTCCACCCATCCCCTTCTTCTATGTGAGGGGGGCTTACTTAGTGCTTGTGCTAAGGCGCGGGTTGATCTCTCGGCCCTTCCCTCGCTTCTTGACTGGCTTGAAGAACTTGGACCCTTGATTCATTCAAGCCTTCAATCTCAAGCAAGCTTTGTTGAATCCCGGTCTCCGCCTGTTGAATCCTTCTCTCAACTTCTGATAGCTCATACATAACGGAAGACAACTCGTCCTTCCGCCAGGTGGCACGTTCAGGTCAAAAGACGGTTGCTTCGAAGAGCTGGCACCGCTTCCACCCTCCTCTCCCCTGGAGCCATCATCTTAGCCAGCTCGGATCCAAAATAGTCAAAACAACAGCTATAACCAGCCCTCCACCACACCTACTCAAAAGAAAGTGGAGAGATTTGGTGAGAAGGATGGATTGGAGTTTGACAAGAAAGAGATTGAAATCCATACCAATCAATAGAAATGAAAAATAGAGTAAAAAAAGGGGGATAAAAAAATGAAACATTGAAACACGTCTTTCCTTAGTCATGGGTACTCCCCACACCCCAATTTTCAAAGATTTTACATCTTCACGATCAAGCAAGTATTTAATCATACCATTGCTTGTTCGTATAAAATAGACCAAAAATCCTAAGATAAAAAGAACACTCCAATCAGATATACCTTGCATCATCATTCACTGAGAAACATTGATTCCCTCCAGACAGAAAGTCATGTAGGAGTCTTAGTTGAAGCATCGACTTGAATCTCTTCAATGTCAGCAACTTACTGATTGATTGACCCATTCTAGAGAAAGTGCTTTCGGGTATACTTTCTTTAAGGAATGTGGTTCTTGCTCATAGCCCCCAAGACCATGAGGGAGCCCCCTTTTTTTACATTTACAAAGGGATTCAGACAGGAAGGCTGTTAAGCATGCAGACTGATTCTCTTTTCTTACGTGAATTAGATACTACTTCTTTCTTTAGAAAAAGTTTTTTCTTCTCTTCTGAAGCCTATAGTCATGACTATAGGCAAGAAAGAATTGAACCTAAGGCCTGCCCCCGAAACATTCGGAAGAAATGCTGCTTTAGATCCCGCCCAGATCAGATCAAGGGCGGTCCATTTTTTTTCTTTCTAAAAGAGCGAAAGTTTACGGGTGGATGGGTGCTCTTTAGGTGTTTACTACCTCACATCAAGGTGACAGGATTCGAACCTATGGCCCTCTGTACCCAAAACAGATGCGCTGACCAGACTGCGCTACACCTCGTCTCACCCCCCTCCGCATATAGATCCACCCGATCGATGAAGACTCGAACCGAACTCGCCCATCCTTTTGGGCACAGGGACGCGAGAACCAATCCGAGTAATCAACCGCTTTTTTTATAAAATCTGCCTCCAGCAAGCCACCCCAACCCTACCGCCAAAAAGCCGTATAGTGCAGGAGCGCTCACATTTTGGCTTCCTCTTTCATTCACTTTCATTTTTGAAAATCCGGCTCGCTCCCGGCTACCTGTCCTTTGGACCCAAAGCCCGCTTAGAAGTGGATTCGAACCACTGACACAAGGATTTTCAGTCCTTTGCTCTAACCAGCTGAGCTACCTGAACCACTTTCCTAAAGTCTGTTTTCTTCATCGAATAGCGCCCTACCTTACTTACCACTTTACTAGTTAGGGAAAAGCCCTTTACTAATAACAAGAAAGGGCTTTTTTCGCTTGTTTAGTATTGCAAGCTTTCGAGCAGCTCTTTCAACTGCCGCCTAATCCCTCTCCCAACATGCTCAAGAACCGAGAGCCGCCCAGGCCTTCAAGAAACGGGGGAGCTTGCTTCTAAAAAGAAGATAGGCCACAACGCGCAACGGGCTCCCCGCTCCTAGTAACTAAGTAGTGCTATTCTGTCCTCCGGGGGACTCCACCAACACCAAGAGGTTAGGTTCTTTCTCTCACGTAATTTCGCCCGCCCGTTCCACTTCCGTGCCGGAGGAAATGGGATTCGAACCCATGATACAATCTTCTTGTATGTAGATTTAGCAAACCAATGCCTTAAGCCACTCAGCCAGACCTCCAATTGATCGGAATTTGATGTGCGGTTGGTTGCCCAAAGGGCTATCTGATCCGATCAACTGCGTAAGCCGTAGCGCGCTAGCGCGCGTACTCTTCCTCTATCTATGAGCGAGACTCCATCCAAATCTGCCACTCGTTGGGCGACGCCCTCTTTTCTATGAAGACCGACCCCACCACTGAATGATGAACTTTTCCAGTCTTCGCCAATGCAAAGGCGACCTGGAGAGAACACAGAGTAAAGCCCTTACCCGCCTGAATGGAATTCATATCTCCTTCGTCTGGTCGAGAAGGGAGAAAGCCCGGGGAACTGGCTCACAGAAGAAGGGGACTCTTCTAAACCATTAAGGAGAAGTCCATTTTCGTCATGATCGATCCACGTCCTACCATAGTGCCCGGAGACCCTGGCTTGCTTAGCTTACAAAGCTAGCTTACTAACGCGAAGGCCTTTAGGGGCTTGCTTAGTACTTGTGCTAAGGAGCAAGTCTCAGCTTCACGCATGACTAACATACCAAAAGGCTTAAACTAGAAGAGAAGGTACGAAGTCACTCTGCGCATAGCTATGAGGTACCAGAACGGAGGTCGGAAAAAGGCATAAACTTTAACTAGCAGAAAGAGTACATCCATGTACGTAGTCACTCATATAGCTATATGAGGAGTGAGGATAGGATCTCCTGCCTGTCTGCAGGCCCGGATACAAGATCCAACATCACATACACTCTTTATTGACTAGAAAGGGGAAGCGCTATGAATCAGTACGTGAACGATGCCCCCGTAGCCTTCTCCTATGGGTCATTCCAGGTATTCTGGTTAAGTAAGTTAAGTCGAAAACGCGTTCTCGATGGAGCAACTTGCTCATTTCATCGATTTCCCACTCCTAAGGGAGGCCGGCTAAACGAAAGAAAAAGAACCTCCTAACCTACAGAAGAGTCCAGTCTATCAAAAAAGATTCCATATATTACATTTTTTTTCTCACGTCTTCTATTAGAATCTTTGCGTTCAATCACAGATCCTGGCATAAGATCCCATTCCTGCGAAAAGGCGGGATGAGAACCCAGGTCCTAGGCCAAAAGACTTTACCAGCTAGACTAGTGGAGCTGCACTCATAATGCCTGAACCCCCTTTAGGTGAAAATGAAAAGGCCCCGCCCATCAACTTCTGTAATGGAAGCTTCGGCCACTTCCTGGTTAATAGCCTACGGCTAGCTTGTCCCTCTCTTTTTAAGAAGTGTTTTGACACCCCTATCTTTCTTGCTTTTCCGATAGCCTTTAGTATAGGAGCATCTCTAGTGGTCCCGCCTAACTCTTCGTTATCTGTCCGAATACCTATAACTATCTTCCTCTGTTCCACGAATAAGTTAAGGGACTTGGAGTACCCGCCGGAATGAGCTTCCCTCCTTTCTTCTTTCTTTATACTTAAGTATGCCCTGAAGACAGAATGAACGGATCGAAGACCTATTCTGATCTCCAAATTCACCTATCCCTGCCTTATTCAACTCAGAACTCAAAACAGGTCTTTGGCTTCCTACGCTCTCCTTCAACTAAGAGTGATAGGAAGTGATGCCTAGCTCGACCGAAAGCTAAGGGTAAGAGTGGAGTCGTAGAAGCGAGAGGAAAGTTGTCTCTCGACTCTAGGGAGAGGATAGAGAGTTCCATGCCGTAATATTGTAAGGAAGGAAGAAGGGGATTGGTGTCTTCCTCGATCCGCTACTCTCCCAACCAGGGTGGGTAGCTACGTACCTTCCCGCTTTGATGATTCCAGGAGCGTCAAGCCACTGTACCGATAGGTGCAGGAGCGTAGCGGTTTGGTTTGCTTAGGTAGTGTTTCATATATTTCCTTTGTGCGGAGAACTCCCCGAAGGTTCTAAACAATCTTCATCGATCATCCGTTCTGGTTGGTTGTCGTCCATCCACTGTTGGCCTACGGTTTGTGCTCGACCCTCCTTCTCGACCTCCCTTTCGGGTTGATTGGCCTCAACTAGCTGCCCATGGGTGAAAAAAGCCATTAGGGCGGTTGTTTTGATTGTCTTAGATGCCCCGATAACGTACTTGGCCTCCTAACTACTTTATAATAAGTAATAAGGAAAGGCCAATCCCCTATCCAATTTCGGGGGACGAGGAACTGCTATTCTTTTTCATTTCGAATGCAGCGGACAGTCAGGAGGTACACTAGCTGGCAGGATTGCTTTTGAATCGAAAGACGTTAAACAACAACAACAAGCACTCAAGCTACAAGAGAAGAGGAAGAGCTACAACTGCTACAACCGAAATGCCGATACACTAAAAGGATTAAGGCATCAGAGAAAAAGAATGATTTGACTCCTCAATTACCAAGTGTGGGTAAGGTCGCCAGGAAAGACCCTCTTTTTTGGGAGATTGTGTAAGCATATGATCTTCAATCCTTACTTGGAAGGAAGACTTCTCTAGTTTTGAACCTATAGAATTAAGCTAGCTATCACTCTTTTCTGCTGCCAATGGATCGAGATGATACCCGACACCAGCATTTAGTTTAGATGAATACTTGAAAAGATGCCCTGAAATCGCACGGTTAGGGCAGCGAACCGACGCTCAGACTCCTTTGATTAGTCGGACTTCTCGCTAAATCTTATGCAAGAAACCCTAGTGTTTTAGAAAACTCTTTCCGCTAGTGGTCTCTCACTTTCATTCCGGATTGAACCACTCGTCGCTCACTCTTCTTTTCAATCCTTTAGGACTTTAAGATATGTCCTGAAAAAATCATATTTTTTCCCTTTTCTAAGAATCGTCATGATCTAAGACCCCCTTGACTGACTTAACATGCATTCTAGCAGCTTCTGAAATGAAAACCCGATCCATGGAACCATCTTTTCTTTTCAAAGAAAGAGCTTGTTGAACCCGTCCTCAGACAGACCACTGGCACCCAATCTCTTTACTAGATTGGACCACGGGTCGTCACTCCTACATCCAAGATGTGGCACATCCCCCGCGAGAAGGAGGGGAGGTGGTTATTAGGATAACCCAATTTGGGTTCTGGATCAAGGTTTTCCAATGGGTGCTGCCCTTGTCATACTGATTGGAAAGAGTGCTTTTAGGTGGGATGACTAAATGAAATATCAAATGGGCATGATGAATTCCAACAGGCCTCTCATCTCTAAGAGGTTTGTAAGGGTTTGTTCTTAGGATGCCTTGTTGAAAGATATGTGGGAGGAACCACAATACCTTAACCTCTTCCCGGACCGGGACAAGTAAGGCCCCTATTCCGTGCAGCTTTGCTTTGGGTGTGAAGTACCGGAATAAAGCTCTTTCGCATTAGGAAGGGACTGGCCATCTCTTTCTGATCCGATGAGTTCGGTCCTTATGATATTAGAGTGTGCTTTAAACCGCAATAATAATCTATTCGCTCCTCGCGGAATGGAAGCCTTGCTTCCTTTTCGGGTGAATCGATTTCAGTATGAAAATCCCCCCCCCTTTTTCTCTGGTGAAATGTACGACCTCCAACTGAACCTAGCCCAAAAGAGTGTAAGCGAGGGATTCAAAACCTAGTTGATCACTTATAAAGTAGAAAATCTTATTCTATTTTGATTCCCAACATGCAGAAGTAAAAAACCTATTAACAGAGTGAGATAGAAACTTTTGATGGAACCTGATGATCTTCGAGGCCGAAGGGAGCTAGAGTTGAAGCTGGGGCGGGAACTGTAGGAGCTCCAGCTCGCTGAATAAGCCACCACAATATAGGAAAAAGAAGAAGCTACAGGAGAAGGATGTGTATCAGGTGCGGATACCTGTTTAGAAGGTGAACCAGCAGAGTCAGATGCAACCGGGCATGAAGCAGCAAGTGCTGTAGATCTGGTAGAACTTCTTCTCGGATATGTTTGGTTAAGTGAGGTGGCGCAACAAGCCGAACCACATGGGTCGAGTAGAAAGCAACCAAATATCCGGACTTCGGAGTCGGAATAAGAATTCAAAAGAGGTTTTAGTTCGCACTTAAAATCCTAAAGAGGCACGAACTTGTCGAGATGTATGGGGTTCCCTTTCTTTCATTCACATTGGTGAGGTTGCTTGATTGTAGGGGCCGGGAAAGGGTCTGCCACCACTGACTCAGATTTTTTTGTAATCGATGTAGCTTCGTCGTCTGTCTCGGGATCGGTAGTGTTCCCCCCATCCCTTAGTCTTAGCTTAAAGGATGTTGATGTTTCTTTTATTTAAGATACAATCTGTAAGTAAGTTACCAAAACTTTTTTTGTTGTAGCAATACAAAACACCCATGGAAGAGTCAATAGAAATAGAATTGGAATCCCTAGAGAAGAGAGTTCCCGAAAGGAGAGGGGGAATTTACCTGTTCTGGAATTCACCACTACAAAAATCACATCCGATTTTAGCGGCAACCAAAGCTACTTTTGAACCTTTCTTAAGCTCAGAGCAGAGTAGCTGGAAGTCAAGTAGAAGAATGAGTCTAGCGACCAGGAAGCATAGATAGCAAAGGCGGAGATGGTACTTTAACAGTAAAAGGAGGATCATATGCTTATAAGATGCAATTTGAAATCACGTACTTACCCCGGCCCGAATCCACTAAAAAAATGGGTAATGTTGGCGAATCTTCTTATTATCGTATCGAGTTTCAATTCGACAAGTACCAACAGGCCGAAAAAGACGAAAAAAAGGCCTTGCATACTCGAGAAGCGGATTCAATAGCAACCCCTCTTACTGATGATATTCTTGACTTTCCTTGTTAAGGTCCCGCGGTAAAGTAAAAAAAAAGCTAAAAGTAGGCTCGCTATTGCGAGCTATACGAGCTGTTTGCCTTTCTACGGCTTCGCTATCGCTCCTATGAAGTGGTGGCCTTCTAGAAGCTTCGCCAGAAGCAAGC
Organism: Arachis hypogaea; assembly: GCF_003086295.3. Classification (NCBI taxonomy): domain Eukaryota; kingdom Viridiplantae; phylum Streptophyta; class Magnoliopsida; order Fabales; family Fabaceae; genus Arachis; species Arachis hypogaea. The sequence goes on along the minus strand of NW_027255450.1, from coordinate 1,001,458 downwards.
AAGATGAGGTCGCTCTCCTCCGCTCGTTCCGTACTTGACTTACGAGCTCGTGTAGTACTCGCCCCTATCTCTAACTCTAAAGGGGCTTATGCACTCCACTCGCTGTCTACTAAACGAGCCTTAGAGCGAGCGAAGCCTTCCATTTAGTGGCTTCCCCCCTTATCCCTCACCCTACTCTTTCATTTTCGCTTAAGCTTCCCCTGTTGTTTGTGGGATTAATTGATTGGATACCCGAGAACCATAATCTTTACTAGGAACAGCTTCTACGACGATAGGCGTAAAGGCATGATTAGTTCCATAAATCTCACTGCACTGACCATAGTAAACCCCTTCTCGTTGTACCGAAATAGAGATCTGATTTAAACGACCAGGTACAGCATCACATTTGACACCTAAGGAAGGTACAGCCCAACTATGAGGTACATCAGCAGGTGTTACAATAATACGTAGATGAGTTTTGGCTGGTACAACCACTCTATTGTCCACTTCTAATAAACGTGATTGACCCAATTCTAGATCATCTTCTGGAATCGTATAACTGTCAAAAGTGAGTGACTGTTCATCGGAACTGTTATAGTCTGAATACTCATAAGTCCGATACCATTGATGTCCAATAGCTTTGATAGTAATGGCTGGATCTACTACTACCTCGTCCATTGAGTATAACAGAGCAAATGATGGTATAGCAATGAACATCGGGATGATACTAGGAAATATGGTCCGAAGAATCTCGATAGTAGTTCCATGAACAATCCTTTGCGGGATTGGGTTTTTTTGATAGTGGAAATGCCATAAAGCGCGAACCAAGATCCGTGATACGAAAACCAAAATCAGAATGAGGAAGAAAAAGATATCGTGATGTAAATCGATTATTCCTTGCATCATAGGACTTGCTGCGTCTTGAAATCCTAATTGCCATGGCTCCGCTGCATCACACAAAGCTGCTTTATCGGGTAATATACCCAACCTATTCGATAGATCCAGGGCATCCTTATAGGCTTCACCTTCTATTCCGTTTTTGTTCAAATCATCTAACAGGTGCTCCAGAAAAGGGATATTGTTGCTTTCGCCATGTAAAGCTTCGGCCGCACTCAGAACGTCTTGGTCACTCTTGTTAGTCATCAACTCTCCCAATTTATCGTGTATATCAGATTGAAGCTCTACTATACGTTCACTGTCCGGGTTAAGACCCGGATGATCCTCATCAATACCATGAGTCTCGTAATTATAATTAGAAGGAGCCGGCTGCTCCACCTCAACATCACTTGCTATGGAAGGTAATGAGGGGACAGATGGAACCGAGTCGGCTGGTAAGGGTGGCAGGTCAGAAGGGACCGATGGAAAATCATTCCACATAGAAGCTGTATCACTCGAAGTTGAGTTAAGACTCTTCTCATCAAATAAAGAGATGCGTCGAACGTTGTTAAACATAGTGATTGATCTAAAATAATTCCCTCCAGACAGACTGAACTCTGAACTCCGTCAAGCCTGTAGGAGTAGTGAAGAACTATTGTTCAATGTGCTTGGTTGTTGACCAAAGAAAAGCATGGGAGTAGAAAGGCGGTCGAGTTAAGTAAAGACTCAAAACAATGAAATCCTGGAACACTATCTATATCTCTTTTTCCTCAAAGACAGAGCATTTTCGATCTTAGGCGAACGAGGGTTACCAGCTCTACGACCTCGCAAGGCGCTACTGTAGTGCTCTTTGGGCCTGCCGCTTTCTCAATCGAAAATGAAAACTGTCAAGAGCAGCCCTGCACTGCTCTATCTATGTAATTTCTTGATGGATTTTCTGCCATCACCTACGCAATTTCAAAGTTGCATTTTTCATGAGAAAAGACTGTTCATATCATATTTTTAGAATAGCCATTTTGAATGAAATAATACATGTTCCATCTCGAGTTGCATTGCTCGATGGAGGAGTCGTGAATTAGTTGTGGTATCCTGTACTGTAACCGGTACTTGATCATTGGGTAGTACCCGACCTGAGTAAAGTTGTAGTGATCCTTCCTACCGAAAAGGTTGGAAAGTCTCGGAGGCTGAAAGCCGAGGATGGGAATATGGTTGACTCAGAATTGACATAATAAAGACGGCCCAACTTCATCACCAAAGGAAGGAAGAGCTTTGCCCATTCGAATTAGAAAGTGCTTTCTAGAGAGCGGATGTTGACTAGCTAGGCTAACAAGGAAAGCAGATGCAAGAATGGATTTCAAAGGGGAAGAAAGTCAGAGATTGATTCTGTGTTAATCCGTAAGGTCATATCAAGGGCTTTATCTCCTAGTTTCTTTCACAGGTCTTAGTTCCGCTAGTCCTAGGAGCGAGAGGTACGAAGGCCTTGTTAGTAAATCAATATACCAACGACCAGGGAATAGGTATACAGTTCAGACGATCTTGAAGACGATTAATTTGATCAACAGCGGATAAATTATCCGCAGCAACCTATCTGCTGATCTATCCGCAGCTTCGATTCCAGCCGAAAAGCGAATGCTTTCTTAGCTGCTACTTGGCTAAACATTTCTAGAAGGGATTCCGCTCCCCTTTAGGGAAAAGAAATCAATGAGACTGCGGTATGCCAGGTTGCCTGCAGGAACCATAAACTCGTGGGCGGAAGGCCTTACTTCCTCCTTCTGATCTTCTTTTCGCTCTTAAGGGCTCTAGATAGCCTGCGTTTTCCGATCATTATGTGGACGGCAGGGCGTTGATTTCAAAGTCATAATATAGCGGAGGCTTTGATAGGGAAAGATTGCATTAATCTGAGTGACTACGTGCCTGCCTATCGCCCATATTCACTAATTCAAATGGAATGTTGGCGACTGACTACTTACCTTTGGTATGGTTAAACATGTTGTTAGACTGAATCTTCTATTCTCTTTTTCATTGTCTCGAGGTTGTAAGACCTCTACTAAAGAATAGAATGGGCTGAGTCAGACTCTTCCCCGGCAACCAACAATCACAGGATATCCTAATGAGATAAACGAAGTTCTCGCACGAGGTTTAATCCTTCTTGTCATATTTGATGATGAGATCAAAGACTTTAGTTGTCCAAAACGGATAAGATCGGGCTAACCCCTATCGATCGAACTACAGTAGGTCCATCAAACCAGGATTGAGGCATCCGGATTTCTTAGCATACCACGCCACTTGGCGTAGCAATGCTTGGTCCAACCGTCTAAGAATAGACCACTCCAGGAAGCTAATCAAGGACAGGGGCCTAAATGGACTATGAGTACTCCCCTCGTAAAAGCTCCCTCCTGCACCCTTCACCACAGCTGTTGGTAAATCCATTTTCTTCCCAGACACCAACCGCTTGACCAGCCCATAGTCAGAATTCTTTCAAGTCAGGTCTTGGACGACCTCGAAACTGCTGAGCGAGGAACCCCTTTCTCTAGCTCCTCCTCCAGAAGCCCATCAAAGGTGGGTCTGTAGGTAGTGATGTTCCTGCACCTTCTATTCCCGCCTATTGAGGCCGTTGACTCTGTAAAGGAAGAACAACAATGAATCCTGCTTCCTTGTGTAGTTCCAGCTGATCCAGTCGATTTAGAAATCCCTTATAGGGCGATATCCACCAAGCCAGCAGCATACCTTTCAGAACCAAAGTGACCCCTACTAGATGCGGCAAAATCCACCAACGTCAGGGATGGTAGCTAAAGATCGGAATAGAAATCCAGTGTGAGCTAACCGAATTTACCCTGCTTCATCTATCGTTAGGGCTCGGTGAGAATCTTACCTACCTTCCTTTTCCCCTGTTGTCTTGTCTAGCTATAAAATAGAACTTCTCTAGCGCCTCAAAGAAAAAGGGCTCCGTAACTCCTTTCACACTAAGCTAATTCAAGTGCACTAAGCAAAATGAACCCTAAAGCTTCAGCTGCTATCGCTCCTGAAATGGAGAATGGAATGAAATCAGGCAAAGGTAGCCACTCAAGTGATTTCATACCTGCGGGAGCAAGCCAAGAAGCCCTTCTATCTAGTTCAAAAGTAAAGACTAAGTAAGGTACGGAGGTGACTTGTACCTCGGCCATAGGTAGAGGTTTGTTAGCTAGTCATGAATCCCTAGCTTGTTTAGTAAAGGTCAACTCTTCTATACCTCTGACAGAGAGTGAAGAAAAAGAGGTTGGAATATTAAGTCTTAATCTATCTTGCCGGTAGGACTGTGATGTGACCCTGATTAGTAAAGTAGCTAAGGCGCAGGAGGCAGTTCTCGACCGATAGGGAAAACAGATTGCTCTTATAGGGTCACGAACACGAGCAGAATTTATGGCCATGTTAGATAGATAGAAAGAACCAAGCCGTAAATGAATACTTCGATAAAGAGATTCAAGAAATGACCGATAGATATAAACGATAAATTGAACGAGGGAGTCATGGAGGCGTGACTACCGTGCTCTTATGCTGAAAAGTACCTCTTATCCGCCCTAAATGCGATAATTGCAATGCAAGCGGCGAAACGACTCAAGGTAAATCCTCGAATCTTGTGTTCGGTTGCTAACCACCTGCGCAAGGGCCTTGTTTTTTATTTTATAGGGGAGATTAGGGGGATGAGGCAAGGAAGGACCAGCCAAGAATTCGATGATAGAATCTTTGGAATCATTAGCCAAAAGCCGACCTTTTCTTTTGCACTTTAACATTTCAGATACGTTGCTCGACTTGCGCTTTGGCACGCTCTACCGCTCTCCCACCCCAAAACGCGCATCTTGCGGGGAATAACCTCCATCCGTAGAAGCTGCATCCGAAATGGGTAGATCCGATCCAGATTATTCCTCCAAGCTTGACTCTGAGGAGGGGAAAGCCAAGCAACGACCAGCTCATTCACCATAATTTGGTTGGGGCACGGCGGAACATCTAAGTGCGAGCCAACCTCCGCTAGTGATCCCTCTTTCCCAGAAACCAATGGTTACGAATCGTTAACGAAAGAACCCCTGACGGAACGGAATGAAAAGCCAAACTTCCAACCCGGCCACATCCTCTAACTCGTCCCATAGATGATCTCTCAAAGCATAATCTTTGGGCGTACAACTCTGTGACAACCCACTGGTGATCCCCGCCGACAAAGCTACATCTAATGGTGCTTGAAGTAAAGCACTGAACGACCCTGCCATTTCCTCCTTGACATCAATGGTCTTTTTATCCCACACAATACCCCAGCACTGCCCAACTATTAGCAGGGTGCAAGGCATGCCGAATTCTATCCCTGCCACCCCTGAAGAAAGACTTGAAAAGCAAAGGAATGAATTCGTCTCAAAAGAAAGAGCTAGCGAACCACACCAATTCCATTCCAATTCTCCCCCCTTCTTAGTCAATCAAAGCAGGATAGGATAGCTGCCCTTTTAGAGCGAGGGCCTTTCGAGACCAATGCTATCAAGATCTCCTTTATGCCTTAAGCCTTGAGCTAAATCATTGACCCTGCGCCTGCTTTGATTAGGACATTGCCGCATTTCATCTCAAAGAGGATCTAACTCTTTCTTTCCGGCTTAGCCGAACTACTTGGCTCGGGTTAATTCACTCTTTCTTTATCGCAAGCTAATAGCCAAAGAGCTGATGAAAGAGCACCGTCTTTTCTTCTTCCTTCAACATCTGCTTCAAAGAGCTAAGCCCGGGTGAGGATGGAACTCTCAAGGCGACATCTGTGAGATGAGAAGAGAAGTCGAAAGCGCTAACATTCACCAACAAGACCAGCAAAAAGAAAGGGCCGGCTATTGCAAGAACAGGATTACGCATGAAGTGAAGTTAGCTTTCTTTTCTAACTCTCACACCGGTTACGAAGCAGGATATTCACTCAGCAGAAAGGGCTCCTCCGTTAAGAACCTCTTCCGGGCATGCCCCTGAGACTAGTGCTACTCCCTGCCTTCCTTTGCCCATCTGAGATCGAATGACAGTTTTTTTTTTATATGATCAGATCTGCAGCGCTTAATGATTCAATCACAGCTGATACGCATTCAATTGCTAACATCAGGTTATTCAACAGCAGATAGGCTGTCAGCTCCTACGCTACGAACACAGCGGATATTGAAAAGAGCGCTTACTCTTCTTGCGGCGGAGTTGTTCACAAGAGGCTGTGAATTCAATAGCAGTTTATTCTCAAACAAGGAGACTAGTGCCTTACCTCTTTAAACAGTGTCAATTCAAATAGCTAGTTATCATCGTATCAACAGTCAAGGTATTCAATCGACAACCTCTCTGAGCTAAGAGAACGAAATGGGGCTTCCTCCCCCGTCTCATATGTCCATTCAAAATGAATTTCTCGAGTAATTCTAAAGAGTGGAAGACGAAGCAAGATATGCTCTTTCCTTTGCTTCTGTTTTCGTCCTATTTCTTCTATTTAAGAATAGAGTGGAATGGAAGAGGAAATTCATTCTTCTACCTTATTTTTATTTGACTTTAGAAAGTTTAGCTTAGAAGAGGGAAAAGCAGACGAGAAAAGACGCTTCATCAGATCGTCTTCTTGTCTTCCCTTGCTTCCTTTAGCAGCAGCAATGCAGACATCTCATAAGACTGGTTACGATCCGATTCTCTCTATCTATTAGCGGTTGATTAGCGAAATTCAATCAATGGCACAGCGTCCGATTCGATCACTCTATCGAGTGATGATTCAATCGATTCCTAAGACCTTGAAGGTTTGAATCAAATTCCCTTCCTGATCTGAGATGAAAAGGCAAGAAATTTGTTAGCTTTCTCGGCTTAACGACTCTTCGGCTTAAGGAGTTAACTACTTACAAGGCCTCTATTTCTTAAAAAAAGACGAGATGAGATCCTGTGGTCGAAGTACCAAACCCAAAAAGAAAGAACGAGTTGAATCGGATTCTCGCTCAAAGCCTATTCTCGAGGCACTCTTTCTCTTATAGCGGAATTCCCCTTCACTTGCCAAACCTTCTTCTTCCTGGTCCTATCGAACCAGACACTGAATACCTGGCCTTACCCAAGCCCAAGTCTAGTTTCGAATCGAGTCTCGGCATCAATCCGTGAAAGCATCTGCGCTAAATATCGAAAACGAATAGGTAAGGGCTTTCACTAATGTACCAACTGTCATGAGTTGGGCGGACAACTCGCAGACTAGCTTGGCGAAAGCATGGAATAGAGGCTCTCTTGGTGAGATCCCTAGTTCGTATCGTCTATCGGCTCCCACCATCCGCTCGAAGCCTTTAAGTAAAGGAATGGCTTTCTCTCTGGGGAATTCCATCATGATCGTAGACAATTGACATGAAGTGGGAAAAGTAGACTTCAAGTATTGGACTTACGTGAGTTGGTCGGGTCAAGGCTCCAATCCTGGGGCAGTCGCTACAGAGTAGACTTGAAACCGAGCGGGAACATGGCTGGGAGTAGCCTTTAACAATGCTGGTCTACCCCCATGGAGAGGGACTGAAACCGCTCTCCCTTTCGCCGTCTTGTACTGATCCCCTTCGGCAACTCGGCCGGTGGAAAAGGTTCTATTGAAAAAGGTCTTTCGGTTTCCTCTAAGTTCATACGTCCACTCAGAATGGTTACTGGACAAGACTGAGGTAGCCAGCAGCTTTATTGTTTTATTGTCTGGTCATAAAACCCACAAGGAGTTCCGGGTGGTCTTTCCACCTCAATATAACCACAGCAAACCCGGGAACTTCCTGCCAGTGTATCCCGTATCCCTTCCTGGGTGAGAATCCTTTGAACTATACTAAGCCCTTTCGAGAACCCTCTTTAGGCCCCCGTCTTCTTAGTATCCTGTGCCTGTAAGAAACAGAAATCCCCAATTAAAACTCGGAGAAGGAGGCAAGTGGATTCCCCCCTTGGGGCTACGAAACTAGGCTATTCAAACCAACTAGTCTAGCCAAGCCTTTGAAACCAAAAAAGCAGTGCCAGATGCGCAGCGGATTCTCGGACTCTATCTAAGTAAATTCCTGGCCTTAGCCTGCAAAGAGCCTATTCTATCGCTCTAGTCCCGTAACCAGGAGACTATTAGACCTATTCTGGGCATCCATGTCCTCCTTCCTAGCAACCTCTTTGTTCCTTCAAAGAGCCAATGCCAGCGACTCCTGTAAGCCATAAAGCGACGGGCTAACCGGCACTCCTCCCTTCCTCCTTGTCGGCAGATCGTTTGCTGTGAAGTTTCATGTCGGATTGCACACTAGCTTTGCCTTTCAGTCGAATGAGTTTCACTATTCGTTTCAAATGAGTGTAACTATGTGAAACTAAGGGAGAGGAACTGCCGCATACAAAGCCCATATGGTAAGGTTCTCTTCGAAGGTGAAAAACAACAGCTTGCCCGCTGAGAAGCCTTGACTTCTATTCGGGGCTATGGAGCGCGAACTTTCACTCATGAGCAGTGGGATATGGAAAATGGGAAGTGTTTTAGCCAGGTATGAATGAATAGATTGATTGTCGGTCGAATGGTCTCGGTTCTAGAATGATCAATAGCCTTCTCACCATACTTCGAAGTATGAGGCAGAAGTACTAAAACAAGCACAATATGCACCACTTCCTAACTCTATGCATTATTCATTCCATTGGTCTGGATTACTCGGGTTTTCGAAACTATAACAAATTGGATTGTAAGTATGCTTTTCGTAAGGCGTCTTTCAACGCTTTATTTCTGAGGGTCTACGCCATACCCTTTGCCCGGTCACCGGCCTTCTTGATCTTCTTGCACTGTTGGGAGATGCAGCCTCAATGAGTTGAACTATGTTCAACGAATCCCTCTCCCGTTGGTCGAGTCACTTCGTACCTTCTCTTCTGCCATACTTGCTCTATACATTATATATGTCCTAGGGGTGTTGTATAACAGCTTGCTGCTGATCCCATTCGCGCATGAAGGCTACTAAGGCGTCAAACGACCCTTTGGACGATCGATCTCCCTTCCCCTCTTTCAAGATCAGATCGAGAGTTCCAACAGAACGAGCATTCGCTCTACTTCTTCTTCCCTCTTCAAGCTGCCGAATATAGATGGACGGACTCAGTCAACGGGACTCACAACGATCCAATAGAACGAGAAATTCGACGTTTGTTAAGCTGGTCAAATCTTAAGAACAGGATAATACTTGATGATGGAAATGAGTCCCCAGGGACTAAGACTGATGGAAGACTCTCTAGGAGCAGACCCAGTCTTTCCTTTTGATCGGGGATTTCCCCACTCACTGCTTAAAGGGCAGACACATTTTAGACTTTTGTTCCTCTGCGGCCTATGGTTCTGACTAGCCCCGTTCATCCATAATATCCCATACCCGAAATGGTTTGCTGGGTGTTTCAGGAATGGCAATACCTTTTCAATTCAAGTCGAGCCCGACTCATCTTCTCTTCGTCCTTGACCTTAGTTAGAAATTGGTGTCAAAGCCTGTCCTCAAGCACAGAACGGATACTGGAAGGTGAACGAACAACAACCATTTTCGTCTTTCCAATAGCCAGTGGAAGGTCGAAAAGGCCGGTATGAAATCCTCTTGCCGCAAGGATCGGAAATGACTAATAGAATCAGGTGCACGGAGTTGGATTCCCATGGGCGCAAGCTAGGGGCATTACTTATCTAAATGATCATCTTTGGCGAGTGGGAGTGTTTGCGACCAAAACCTAGTCTAAAGTGTTCAATGCTTATGCTTATGTTAAAAGGATCTTAGGGGCTATCTTCCTATCATTCCCATTTTGGAATCCCTTGCTCAGCGAGTGAGCAAGAGCCATTCTCGATGCAAAGCGCTTATTCTCTTGATTGACTGTGTCACCTTCCTTATCCTCTGGAGTCGCATTGGTAAGGTAAGCAACTGCATTTCGAGCGTCAAGCATAGCCTTGTACTAGGATCTTTCCGCATTGTACTATCGAAGAAGGAATAGAAAGGTAGGGGAAAAAAGCATCTTAGCATTAGCTTCTTGATTCTCCTCTTATAGAGTCATCTTCAAGGCCAGCCAAGCCCTTGTTGAATTTCATTCTCTTATTAGTTCTATTCCATTCCTAAGGAAGGCTATAATGGGCTAACGAATAAGCTAACATGCTATCAGTCCTACCAGATACTCCGGATCTCGTGCTGTAAGTATAAAAGCCTGGTTTGGCAGGAAGTGCAGTAGGTTTGTTTTGAAGTCCCAGCACGGCAGCACACACAGTGGAATTCTTGGGCTAAGCAGTACAAAATCAATCCATTATACCGTATTTCCTGGGTCGTTATCGCCCTTCCCCCGGTTCAGGGTATGGGTTCTTTCTCTATTAAGAGAGTCCCGGTGTGAACTCCCCTACTGATCTTACTCCAGCGGATTCCCGAGAAGCCAATTCTCTCTCTCGATCTACTTTACCGACAAGAGCTCTTAATGAATGAGCAATGACTTTGATTCTAACTATTCAAAGCAGAGGAAATAGAATATTATATAGCCTATACCTTGAAAGGAATGCTTTCCCTCTGGCTTCCCGCGCCAAGCTGTAAGCATAGCGAGTTAGGTATGGGCTCCGTTAAAGCAGATACAAGAAAGAAAGCATTCTCCTTATAGGAGCATAGGAAAGTAACAATCAGTCGGACTTACCCTCCTCTTTTCTTTCTCCTTGAGTAGATGAAAGACCGGTACAATCAATTAAGAAGAGGGAGAATAGGATTCCAGCTGGAGGCTGCACTCACCTACTATAGAAGACTGGCAGCTAGCCTACATCAAACAACAAAGAAACTAACTACATGGGCTGCTAAGGAACGGGATCTTAGATGGAAAGAATACGGAATGGACTAAGGGCAGGACTGGTTACGGAATAGGGGATTACCGACAAAGAGATGTACCGATTCTAATGCATACGAAAAAAAAAGAGAAGTAACCGGGCTATTACACCAACAAGGAAATGGGACCTTACTAAGACGATAGGCGAGGACCTTGAATCAATCAAGCAATGACTTTCTTCGAGAAAGAAGAGAAGGCAATAGCTAGATTTCTTTCTGTTGTGCGCTATACGCCTAAACCATATCATCAATCAGTTTATGGGCACGCCTTCAGTTAACCCTCGCTGCAGGCTCTTGCGGACTTCCTTACCGTGGGACTTTCCCTCGTCAACTGGGGAAATGGGCTCCGATCCTCTTGAGTTGACTTGCTTTATACAAGTGATTGATATAGGAAATCCTTCCCCGTCAACCGGACGTTCATCCAATGCTGACTTTGATGAGTTCAGGTCAATGAAAGTCAATTGAACCTCGCCGGTCAAGTGTCTCTTGCTTCAGCTTGATTCAGTTCAAGACAATGCATCATCGAGGGACAACTCTTTTAATGATTTAATGAGCACAACCCACAACGGTAGAACGGTAGCTCGGGACAGTTAAGACAAGACGGTTGCCTCTCCGATAAAGGGTCAAGAAGGCATAGGCCTACGATTGGAAAGCTAAAGCCTTCCTTAGAAAGCGCCGGATTGAGATGAGACTTCGGAGTCGGATACTAGGACTATCAAATGGAACTTGACTTATTTGATTCTTCTTTCGTGGAGGCGAAGATGCAATCTGAGATGTAAGGCGTGCAACAGCCTGAGCTTCTGAGATAATAGCGTTCACAGCGGAGGAGAAAGACTTATCTTCTCAAAACCTCCGGATCGATGGGATAGTAGATACTAGAATTATTCCTCCCTTAGTTTCGACCCTTTCTCTTAACTAACTTCTTCTCTCAGAGAGAGGATCGATGGCCTACAAGTGACCGGCTTCCGGGAAAGCAACTGAGGGAAGGGCAGATGAAATGCTATCCCCTCACCCGTACTGATGGAATCACGGGCACTGCATCTTACTTAAGATGCCTCTGGAGGAAAGGAACTACACTTGAGTAAGAGAAGTACAAGGAGAAGAAAAGGGTCTAAAAGGCGAGGAGAATCAATAAGTCCTTACTGTCCTAGCGGCTTGAGAAAGAGAGGAGTTAGAAAGACAGCACGGGCGATAGAACGTGGTAGGAAACAAGGAACCTTAGGGGCCGATACGCACTTATACGTGTTAGATCCAAGAGATCTAGGATAGCTCAACTCAATAGCTACAGGAACTTCCTAGTCAAACGGTTCAGGAACTCAAGAACTCAGTAACTCAGGAATATCCTAGCTACCTAGCTGCCTAAAATGCCTGAAAAGAGAGAAGTTGATCTGCGATAGGCGATTTCAGCTTGAGGGAGCGATGATGGAGGGAAAGAACTTCCATGATTTCTTTATCAGCAAACGAAGACGGAAAGTGCAGCGGGGAAGCTTGAGAAATCTCACGGATAAGAGAAAAATCTGAAGTTTGATCCAGTGCAGAGTAACCTGTTTCCCTTCAGACAAAGATTTCTACCTCTCCAAATGGACCAGCAAATAGTAGCAAAGAGAAAAATTCGAATTATTATAGAAGTTAGTAAGGTTTTCGATCACTTCCAATGGCATATTTCTTCGTTTTTAAAAGGTCCAACGAGGCCGACAACATCTTCTTGAGTGAAAGCATCCGACTCGGCATCCGCGATAGAAGACTCTTTTTTTCCACCCTCGAGGAAGTGGCAGAGCCTATTGATAGATAGAATCAGCTCTCGGTGGATTACCCTTCTAGTGTTCACTATTATCCTGAAGTTCCTACCTAAGCTGATGTATTTGCAAGAGTCCTAAACTCCAGCGGGTCAACTCCCAGGAACTCCTTATACATAACCTGGCGAAAATGCCCATTTTTTGCTCTATACGAACTGGGAGGCTCGTGGACGGACCTATTACCCTACGCGTACGCGGACTAAAGGACAAAAGAAACTCCTCAACCTCTGAGTTCTTCAGTAGATAGGCGTGACGAGGAATCGCCTAGATATAATATAAAAATTGGCACCGTTTTTTATTGTTTATTGCTTTCACTGGAAGGCTTTCCTTCCCTGCCGAGGAGGCGGAAGCACTGTGAGTCAGCCTACCCAGCCGCTATCAAGGATAGTTTTCTATAATGCTAGAATGTGAGGGAAAAAGGAAGACGCTGACATTCAGACTCGGTTGAAGCCCCTTTCACCTTCTTTGCTCGGGGAAAGCCTGCATCTTCATCTCTGCCGAGGTTCGATGTAATTGACCTAAGAAGCCCTTTGAACGCGCTCTAGTCGGCTCCTCTGGGCGCCCATGTCAGATTTACGAAAGAGTTTCCAAACCATCGGCCTTAAGGGCTCTTTCAAACTTGGGCTTCTTGACCAACGTCATGTCCTTATCAATCTCGACCTTGAAGAGGATTATTCCTTCGTTCCATCGCCGGGCTATGGCAAGAGGGGATAGTTAGTCTGATATGCTTGTTCAAATGTATCTCTCTATCTTTACGGTTTCCAAAATAATTTGCCGTAGTAAAAGAGTAGATGAGAGCCTCTTTGAGAGTATCATTGGACCGCCCCTCGCGGGTTTGCGAAAGAGTCCGGGCCTCTGGAAGAATAGAATCAGAGAGTCTGGGCGGAGATTGGTTACCCGGTATATACCGATCTGCCACGTATGGCGTTAGAAATGACGCTTACGTGGGACCCTACATGGAAGTCAGTACCCTCACTACCTCGGGTGAAGGTTAAGGTGAGGAGAAAGCTTTCTGCAGCCGATCAAAAGCGGCTGAGGAAGGTGTCAGCTTTTCACTGCATCGAGGATGAGCTCAACGCCTGGTTTCGGTTGGCGCATACTTCGTGTGGGATTAGTGACTGGGTTTGTTTATCCTGGTCCACCGACTTCAGGTTCCGAACAGTGTTCTATCTTTTGGACGCAATTGAGGACGGCACGTCCCCCTTGTCTAGTATAGGGTCTTTGGTTCTGACGCCGGAGGCTATAGTCCTAGTTTCTTGGTCAGAATGATCTTCTCGAACGATGACCATGGATTCCAGGT
>NW_027255450.1:945410-986716 GCF_003086295.3 Arachis hypogaea | reverse complement strand
TTTGAAAAGTCGAACTTCTTCTTTTCTTTAGGATAGTGAGAATTGAATGAATTCTTCGAGTTTGAGTTTTGGTTGGTTGTTGACCAACAAATTATGCATGGGACTCTTTTTTCTCGTTGCTAGGCTTTCCACCAAGTTTCGATCTTAGCCGAACGAGGGTTGCTTAACCGATCTCATACTTTTTCGAGTAACGATTAGGGGATTTCCTAAGGGCTATTAATGGTCTAGTCTCAATCAGGGGCGCTACCAATCCCCTTTGATTTTTAGGTTCCAGTAGGTCGAAAGGCTTTCTGATCAATCCCTCTGCCTGACAAATCCCTAGCTCAAAGCAGCGTGCCTTGTCGCTACAAGCCTCAGGGGCACAAGCGCTTTCTAAGTGTTTTCTCACTTGGTCGATCTGGCAGTTCATTTCAGTTCGGTTTCGAAATAGATAGCTATCAAGCTGGTGGGACTGGAACTCAACCTGCAAATGTAGTAAGTCAGGGTCTCTTCCCCGGCCCAGGTCGTATGAAACCAGCTTCTAAGCCTACTTTCTGGTATGCCCATTAGCGCCCGTGTTCCAAGTGGTCGTGGTCCAAACAAATTAGATAAATGACCACAACAAGTGGCTGGAGTCCCGTGTGACTTGGGAGCGGGGAATGGTACAAGAGCCTCAACAGGTCTCATATCGGAGAATGAATGCTACGATATGGCAATCTCTCGTATAGAATAATAGATCCGCACATCTATTGATTGACTTGAGGACTGAGGGACTTATTTTGTCGAGAATCTATTAGCCACCCGCTCATGAACCTTTCTCCTACTTCCTTTGTTACTCTCAAATAAGCACACCCACACGTGCTGCTTACCGGAAAGGATGTACCGCCTCTGGCTCGCATTCCGTCCCAGTTCCTTACCCCCTGTGGGTGGGGATAATAAGTGACTTGCTCTAATGCACCTTTTACCTAGCCCTGTCATTCTTCATTTCATATTCTTTCGTTTCAAGAAAGAAAGAGTTTTTAAGTCCATCCCAAAGATTTGCCACCACTACTTCCGGAGTGGACCGCTTTCGAACAAGATGGAACGGTCTTTCTTTCTTCAAAGGCCGGCTTATTACGCCGCTAACTTACCTAACGTATAAAGATCGCTTTCAATGCGGTGACCGATAGCGAAGTACAATAGCCGTGTGCTCTAAAGCTAGTCAGGAGCTTTTACTCTTTCAACGAGTCGAGTCAAAAGTGGATACCCTTGTTGAGTTCTCTATTGGCTCTCCCAGAAAGCAAAGTCGATTGATATGTGCAGAAGGTGAGCAGTTTCGATGTTCATGACCACGTGATGGAGGTAAAAAACGTGGTGGCTCAAAAAAAGATTTGAAAGGAGAAACAAGATCCAAAGGAAGATCGGATGGTAGCTGGAATGATGTCATAGACGAATCATTAGAAAGAGTGGCTTGAAAGATGAAGCAGTTGGCGATGGCATCGGTGTGTTGCAATCGAATTCAATGGTGGGATTGAGCTTGTACAGTCGGCGGGTCGCGAGTACCCTTAAGAGTGAGAAATTGGCTACCAAGATCCAATTGAACCGTGGACGTGCTGTAATCAGCTACATGGGGTCCCATGGTAGCTAAGCAAGAGGCTCCGATAACCACGTCAGTCCCCGCTACTGGTAAAACATAAGCTGGAAAAGTCAAAGTATGGCCCTGAATCTGCACCTGAAAATCACGTACAATCCCGTGGCCCTTCTGTGACCACTCCCCACCATAACCCTCAGGGATGGCATGGGCTCAACCGGTAATTTCAAATGAGTGGCGAGACGTGGCTGAATGAAATTGTCGGAACTTTATTCAATAAAGTCCAATTTGCACTGTAAGGCCACCGACGGTGCCCGTAAATCAAATAGTAGCAGCGCCCGTGGAAAGCATGTAAAGAGAGATGATGCAAAGTAGGGGGTTCAAAAGTCAACCAAAACTCAAGCCCCTCTTTAGAGTAAAACCAAGTCGTTTTGTTCCACTTTGAAGCATGACCGGCACCGGTGCTGCTGCAACGGCCATCAACGGCAACAAGTGGCATCATTGGATGAAGACTTCCGCTTTAGGTGAAAAAGGGTGCGGATGCGTCTTTGACTTCCTGTTTGCTCGGAAGAGAGCCATCCATCTTTGATTCCTTCTATAAGGAACTATGGGTTACTTTTTCGGAAATCTCCGCTAAGATTTAATCTAAGCGATCGGTCGAATATTGAGTTTCGAGCCGCTGGAATTGAATACTATAAAGTAAAGACTGAGGTGAACCCCGTCTTTTAGACTCTTACAAAATTGCGTAAAGAAAGAAAAAGAGAAGGGATGATTGATGTCTTCACACTCCATCCCTGTATCGGAGACCTTCTTTCGTCTACCCTTTCCTGGCTCAGGTTGATCTGGTTCACTCGTTGCATCAGACCTTCCGTCTTCTCTTTCCTCATCAGGATAGATCGAATCGAATGGGAAACCTAAGCGAATCCAAAATATCACTACAGACTGGGAAATTTCATCCATTTCAATTAGATGCCGGTTCTTTCCTGAAACTAGCTGCCAGAACTGGGCTGGATAGGGTGTGCGAAGGGGATGGCTTCCATTCAAACTCTCTATCATCGTATGTAAGAAGAGAGTTCCGTGACTTCCGAGCTGAGCTTGTGACCCAAGGTAGGAATCGAGTTAAGGAGCTTTTCTGCTATGAAATTAAAGCTGCAAGGTCAGTCTTTTCTTTCTTTTAGGAAGGCTCCCACGTACCATTGATTTAGCTGAATTAGCTGTTGCCGTCGGCGCTCTTCCTGAAGTGAAGAAGGAAGAGCTTCTTCTCAAAGCCCTTTTTCGTCCTTCTATGTCTTAGATGGGACCTGACTTATTCAAATAGGGGCAGCCCTCCCGCTGAGACTAGCCTCGCTCTCGTTCGGCTCATCCTTCTGCTCCCTATGAACATCCTTTCCGACTGAGACCAGGCTAAGTAGTTTCTTCCATCCAACTTCACAGTAGTGATCATCAAACTGGAGTGGTCACTCAGCCTGCTTCCCATGGGTGTGATCGGCTTCTGGGTTGGCCCGGTTACGTTACTTGAGGTCTCCTCCGCCATAGGTAGGGATTTGAACAGCTTAAGAGACTCTATTTCTCTAAAAGAAGCGTGTGGTAATGCTTAAACTCATATACATCAACCAAACACCACATCCACAAACATAACTAAAAATATTCATCCTGGAATGTTAAGCATAAGAAAACAACTCTAAAAAGCCTTCTCAGTCGCCGGAAAAAGATGCTGAAAATCGAATAAGTTGTTCAAGATGTTTGGTTGCAAATCTCTTGCTACTCCTCTTGTAGCAAATGAAAAATGGATGAAAGAAGGTGTGATAATGCCAGTCGAAAGACAATGACTAAGAGTTCTTACTCTTGTTCCAAAGGAAGCGAGTGACTCTAGGTCTTCTGGAAAGGTAGTTAAGTTACCCGAGGCTAATTCAAATCACTCTTCTTTCAGCCCTTGTGACTATGCTTTTTGTGGTGAACTTTTGTCGACTCTTCACTCTTGGGAACAATAATAGCAATGGTTTCATAAGCTGTGAACTCATCTTTATTCTCTCACCTGTAGGCGAGTGAGTGACCCAATGAAAACGAGGGGAAGAGATCACGTCTCAGCCCAAGGCTACTTTACATAGCTATGATTCGATCTCTCAAGATCTCAGATTCATATTTGATGCTTTTCATCTCTGTTAACGAATGCTAATCCACTGACTTTTTATCCCCTACTTCAGGAATTAAAGTCAGTCTCAGTCTGCTTTGTTCAGTTCACTCGGAGTTTCGTCTTTCTGAAAGAGTCAGATCACTTCCTTTAACGAACGGGAGCAAAAACTCCCTTTACTTATTCTTCTACCACCCCTGCTTCCCCTTCTCCCCCGGGAGATGAGTCAGACTCGGGCTATTTGAACTAGAAAAAAAAAGGCGCGATTCTCCCTTGGGAGCACTAGAATCCGAATCTCTTTCTCTTAATAATACTATAAAAAATTTTTATGCCCATCTCTCCAATCTTTTGTTAATTGGCAAGGCTCCTCGAACCTTCTTTTAGAGCTTCCCCTTTCTCTGGGTAGACTTACTCTGGATACAAAGAAGACCAAGCCTAGCGACTGTCATACCTGGTAAGTCCATCTCTCGTTGTTCGGTAGGATCTGGAAAAAGCATGCCATGAATGACTCTAGCCCTCGGCTCACTGAACTACAGGGGTTTCTATCCATATTAAATGAAAGCGGGTGTGAACTCCGACCTTCCCCTCTAGCCAAGTTAAGCTTTTGCAGCTCTATATCCAATTCCTACTGCTAAGCAAGCCCACCTTCAAGCTAGTCGAACTAGAGCCTTATCCCAATGAGAACCAAGAGAAGAAGGAAATTGGATTCCCAAGGACACATCTATACTACGCTATTCCTCGGATTTGATTCTTTCTTCCTTTTTTAAAAGAAATTCTCTGCCCCACTGTCTGTGGTAAGTCAGCCAGGTTGGCCTGTGAATCCAGCTTTCGATCGCTTACTGTATTCTCTGTTTTGTCTCGCCTTGAGCTTGCGCCTGGTATTCATTCTTTTATGCCTTTCACCCGGTAAGGACTTAAACAATCGAAAACGGATGAAATAGCTTCGGAGTCGGGAACTGCGCATATTCCAACAAGACCATCAACTGCGGGTAGGCTTCAAGCTCCTACTCATAGCCGCTCTATGTACTGAACTAAGACAGTAAGGACATTCTCTGCCTCAAGTCCCATAGCCTATTCTAAGGCAGCTTATTCTGGGCATTCATCTGCAGCTACTTTTCTTTTTCTACGATACCACAAAGCAAATTCAACTTCCTTCCTGGGCCCCTGTAACGGAACACCAACCCAATCTCGAAAGGAATCAGTACACTTCACTCGATCCATCCACGAATGTTTAGCACTCCTCCACCCTCTGCTAGCAGCTTTCTTCTCTTATGTATGAGATTTTCGCAAACAAAGGTTCAATGTACATAGACGACCAAGTAAGTTGTTGTGAAGTGCCCATGGCTTTGGAATAGAATAGGCGGGAGTAAGCAATAGAATGAGTTATCTCGGGCTGATCTGAAGAAGGCTGTAACTTCCTATTAGACTCTTTTACTCAGTAACTTCACGGGGAATTAAAGACCTTGTCTTGTAAGGAATCCTAATAGAATCTAAGGCTATGCGGCCGAGGCATCTTCTCAATCATCACTGGAAGGGGAAAAGACAATAGCAATGAAGTCTAGGAGTCACTTCTTTCTAAGGCATTTCATCATCCTGAATCTATTCAACTTACTCTTAATCTTCACTTTGATCAATAGACGGCCAGAGGGCATTGGAATGGAGGAGCTTTCCTAACTCTAACTAGAAAGCCTGTAACTGCCCTTCCATTCTTCTTACTTTCTTCCTTGTCTACTATATCTGCGGAAGTCTGGGCTAAGAGATATAGAAAGATGAATGTCATCCTGTCGGGCTTGGATTCCTTGCCTACCTAACTTCCCGGGGAATGGATTCACCGGGTTTAGTAATTGAAGCCTAGAACAGAGGCGGGATGAGCCTTAGGATCAGTTGATAAAGGATCTGATTCTCATTCACCCAAAGCTGTAACTCCTCACTTTTCGCTAGACACTAGTTCCGTGGGGAAGAGACGATCTGATTCTAAATTCAATGGCATATCCTCTAAAGGTCGTGGGAATAGCAGAGGTTGGAATAGAATCCCTGGTGAGACTTAACTCTGGCTTCTGCCTTGGGAGTGCTCTAGCCTTCTCTTTTTGCCGAGGCTTATTGGTTGTTCTTTGTTCCATTTTCTACGGGCTTTATGGCCGTAAGGAATCATAATCTCATCTAAAGATGACTTGCGTCCCCAACTCTTAGTTTCGAACTGGCTTTCCCACCTTCTCTGATTAAGGAGGGGAGGAGGACTAGGAATAGAAGAGACTGGAATAAGACGTTCTTCACCTGGTTTAGGAAGAGCTGACCTCCGGAAGCTCTAAGTCCTGACTTTCGTCTAGAAGCTCTAAATCTGCTCCTAATGCTACTGCCTTATAAGTCTGCGCTCGTTCGACTTCGAAATGCTTTCCTAACTCGGAATCGGCCTTTCCTAAGTCAAGAGATCGAAGAGGCTTTCATGCAGCTCTTTATTCTTTATGAGTTCCTGGCCTACCAACTAGCCAGTTTACCTGCCAGGCGTGTATTTAATATACAAATTAAACAACTGACTTTGACTTCAATACCCAGGTTGGAAGATCATAGGCGGGCATTTGAGCTCCGCACCCGATGGTTCTCTTGGATTAGGGCCTCTAACTTCACCCTAGACGACTGAACTCCTGGACTTCATTCTACTGCTGTAGGCTCTCGTAAGTCAATATCAAGATCTCTTCCTAACGGCCTAATAAAAAGTCTTAATCTCAGGCCGTAATGCTCATACCATATCATACAAAGCTGGAAAACCTCCACAGGAAGTAAGATTACCGCCTTCCCAGGCCTACAAGAATAGACGAAGCTAGCTGGTCACCTGCTTTCGGTAACTCATGCGAACTCTCTCCCCGGGTATACACAGACCACGACTAGAGCAAGCATCCTTGCACACTACTTAAGAAATCTCTCTCGGGAATCCTGACTTGAGCTTTAAAAGAGCTATAAGACGAATCCTTTGATTCTTCTTTCCTTAACAGATGCTTTAATTCAAAGTGACTAGAGGTGCTTAACAGAGCTGTTATAGCGAACTTTTCTTTAGCAAAGAACTTTCTCTTTGTTTTGCTTAAGGCTTACTTTATTGTTACACTGTAACTAGGTCAGATTGTAACTGTAACCCTTGCTTGAGTCGACCCTAATGCTGCTTTCTTATATGGAGAATTCGATCGAGAAAGTGACATGGAGCAGCCACAAGGACAAGGCAAAGCTCACCCTGATTACGATTATGTGTCAGAATTGAGAAAAGCTATGTACGGGTTAAAGCAAGTCATCAAAAAGATGGAATGCTCAACTGCAAGCCTATCTCGACTCCAAGGGAGGTTAAGGCTAAGCTATGCTCAGCAGAGGATCAAACTATACCTAATTTCTGATCTTGCTTTTTCGAAAACCAAGAGCAAAGGGACTTGGTTACTAAGACAAATCATCCTTGTCTGCCTTATTGATGTCCTTAAATCGGGTTCTTTCGCTCAATCGATAGTTATTGCTTAATTGAAGCTTGCCCCTTCATTGCATTGTAGAGCCGCCCCCATATGTTCACTAAAGATGAAGAGGACATATTTGAATGCGATACCGAATCATCAAGCTTTGTCTCCCGCGGTTGGAAACAATCTCTATCGTAGGATGTCCTTCCCAGGGTAGTCAAGGGAATAGTCAAAAAGTAAAGTTCTTTTATCTTCATGCTATTGGCTTCTGTCGTGTCTTTCGGCGAGGATACAACTGGTTCAACTACAAAACAAAAGAAGCCCTTTCCTTTAGAATTTTTGGACATTATCTCACTGTTAGCAAATGGAAAGCAGAGTTTAGACCATCCACCTAGGTCTTTCGTCATAGAAAGGGGGGATGGAGCCCTCTGACCCGCTCTCCTCCTCCACTTAATGATATTCACCCAAAGCCTGCAAACTTTTCACCTTTCACCCGTGAGCTTAACGATCCTGCTGAGATTTGCTCATCCTAGAGCTGTAAGCGCTAGTCTTCTATACCTTTCCCTGACTTTGAGGTACAGAAGTTTGAAAATTTGACTCGGTAAACCAGTATGCGCATGCCTGTCTATTGGTAGGTAAACAGTCTAGCTAGTAATAGTAAGAGGTCTTATCGGGCTTAGTAAGTAAACTATGCCTGGCCCAACATGTAAACTTTCTTTCAGTAGGGCTAGTAGGACTAATTACTACCACGTAACCCCTGCCTACGATTGGTCTTTACTGAAAGAGAGAATAAAGACCTTTTCCTCCTCTAGCATTCCCCCTAAGCTATGCCTCAGAACTACCTTCCCGCGAATGAAGAGTAAAGAATGGCTATTTCTCACGAACGATATCAGACTATTTCCTTCTTTGCTGCATCGGTAAGTCAATGGAACTCTCTCCCGGGGAAACTACTATTTCGAAGGAGTTAACTCCTGACTTCGGATTTATCGGATTTAGAGGAGCTCAATCTCCGGTTTTAGTGCTTTCCTGAATTCTGGAACTCAGTCCTCGTTCCCAGGGAAAAGGATAAGAGATTCTTAGGGATTACTGGCTTTTTTTTCCTTAGTTACTGCCTCGCCTACAGGATCTTCTTCAGGTAGGGATTCCCCACCAGGTCTTGAATGAGAATACAAGGTCATATACGGATCAGCCTAGGTCAGATCAAACTGAATTTCCTAGCTTTTCAGATGCAGGACTGGGCTTTTACGGCCTTTCATCATAAGTAGCGATCATCTTTTCTTATATGTCATTTCATTCATTCTGAGGGGGAGGTCGGAATCCCCCGGAAAGATCTATTCTGACAGGACGTCTAAGTCTATCTTAGGAATTCTCGCCTGCTCCGGTAAGAAAGGATGACTTTCTTTCGCCCCGGATTTCTTTCTCGTTAAAGTTATGGTTGTTCTTTCTTCCTTTCTGCCTGACTGGACTTCTCAGATGCATGCAGACCTGTAAATAGAAAAGATTCCAGTAGGGCTGGTATTCTAATCAAAATAGAAAGACGAATTTCATATCAGTAAAGTGAAAGTCCGGCTTTCCTCCTTAGGGATCACACTTCTGGTAATTCAACGGCTCCCTTTAGGAAGTTCTGTGAAGGAAGAATAAGAGAATCCATGGCTTTTTTCCCCAGGCTTCTTGGAGGTTTGAAGTTAGACTTCTCTCCTGCTGCTATGGCAACGGCAATCTAACTACACTAAACTCCGGGGACTCTTAACTCCATAGAACTCTTAATCCATGGCATAGAAGGGCAGGGCGATGTCAAACTCAATATTAGGATATAGCTGTTAGCACCTGCTGAATAGAATCCGGCTTTCAGAGCCTACTTACTTGCCTACCTTTTAGCAGTAAGGTCTTTCAAAGACTTCGGCCTTTAGAATTGCTTACCTGAGTTGTCTTATATGGCATTGTCTCCGGATTCAAACCTCTTAACTCTCCTCTATTCTTTGGCGAGTGATCTTAGCCATCCGAACGCATTAATCTGACTTCCCTGCCCCTCAATGATAAGCTTTCTGAATCAAGGAAGGTTAGAAAGTCAATCTGAGCTAAGGAGATAGCAACAATTGGTCTTCTTCACCCCTCATAGGAAGAAGGGGCTTATCATCTCTCTTCTAAGACATTCTCAATCTATCCGTCTCAGCTCAAACATTCTTTCTTTGCCCGTTGCTTAATAGAATTAATGCTTTCAAGATTGGAATCCCTGGCTTTCGCCAACTCTTTCTAGTGTGTATACGGCAACTTTGCTAACGATCTCCTACGTGCGAAATCTGAGGGACTACTTCCTATGGAGATTCCCCTTGGTCTAATTCCACGCCTTATGACGAAAGGAGAGTCGGCGTGGCGTAAAGTGAAGATTGAGGGATTTAGATAGAAATTCCCTTCTGGGGTATTCCGAAGGTGTAACCTAGGCAACGAAAGAAAAAGGGGCCCGATACTTCAACTAGAGGAGCGACCTGTTGGTTCACCAAACCCCGACCCAGCGTCACACGTTCTCCAGGTCCGAAGGGATCCAGTGCCCAACTACCGACTCCTTCCGGAATTGCGTTATCGAAGCCGAGCCAGGAATGGCCGTTAGTGGACACCCACCACTTTTCACCGGTTAGAGAGGCCCTCTTTAATACATTAAGAAAAGATGTTCACAGGGGCCAGAAAGACTCGGTCATAAGAACTTAGACCGCCTACGCGCTGGTAAACGAAAACCACCTCGACCGGATCAGAGTAAACAACAATGTCGAATCAGGCCGCCCCTTGCCTTGAAAGAATTCACAGGCGGCCACCTGCTTTCCCAAAATCAATGAGGGGAGATCTGCTGCTTACTGCTCACGGAAACATCCGACCTATACTATAGTCAAGTCGTCCGCGTATCTTTCTGATCTCTCTGCCTTCTATTTATCAGATTATTGGCTTTGACCAATTCAAGGTGAAAAAAAGGGGTTGGCTAAAAAAGGGGAAGAGAGGATAGCTTTGGGGTACGCTCACTTCTGCATTTTTGTTTAGGTTATCGAGATTATCAATCGCTCTTTTTAGTGGGGAGGAATAGTGCGTGAATGGCGGTTCTCAGACGAGGGAATCGTTCCTCTCAAAATAAAGATATAGGCTAGAATGAATGCTTCTATCAATAGAGCTTTCACGTCTGCGTATAGAATCGTTCGTTTTTTTGCCCCTTCCATTCCGTTCTTACTATATCATGGGCAGTTGGGTTGGAATCCATGTGATGGTTCGAGAGTGGTTGCAAATATTCTTCGCATCCATCTTCGGCCTTGTGTTAGAAATGTCCCGCGGGACTGAGTTAGTGGTCGAGTCGTTTTTGGTAATTGACACCCGTCGCATTAGTCTCAATTCATATGTTACCATTCATAGTGAAGTAGCCCTCTTTTTTATGTCTGAGTGCCTTATTCTATCTATCAAAGCCCTTCTTTGTCTATAGCTCGGGCCCTACCTGACGAAGGCCCCATGGTCTGCTTTGATTTTCTCGAACAGTGCCGGCCCGCATCAGGGACTCTCGTGCGAGCCATACGACGTTCCCAGGCAGGAACTGCTCCTTTCCTTTTTCTCCCTATTTAGTTCCTCCCATCCCAGGCGTTGATCTCGCAACGGCCCTCCAGCATGTCCTCATATCGCGTCCGTCACCACAGCTGCGCATCCCCAGATAGATACATTGTTTGTTGCCATTGTGACTTGGTCGTCAAAAGGGGCACAAACAGAAAGTGCTTTTCCATATCCCAAAAGTCCCAATAATGGGGAACTGGCCTTAGCATCTCGGGTGCCAACGAATGCCTTTGGTTTCGCTTGATTCGAACCATCTCCGTCGAGCCACTGCTTATGGCCTTCTGTAGTATGGGGACCTCGCCCCTATTCTCTAAAGCTTGCCACCCCGTGGAAGGTCACACAAGAAGGCTATTCGACCGACAAAACGTAGGAATTAGTGCGTGCTGAAAAATGGACTTTTCTTTCTAAGTGAAGGGCAGGAGAAAGAATCATGCATCTATCTCGAGTTGCTCCCTTGAGCGATCTATCCCTGGTTTTGTGACGTCGAGTTTGCTCTATTCTCTCGGGCTCCTATCAAGCTTCGCTTCGCGCATGATAGCGGCATTCTTTTTTTGTTTTGGGGAAGGGCTAGTGCACCTCACCCGAGGTTCACGTCGCTAGGTCAATTCATGCTTCGACGCACTCCCGCCTCGTGTTTTCGACAGAGTGTTGTGCCATACTTCGAGAATGACACGGTTCGGAGGAAGTCTAACTCATTTGGGTGAAAACTCCTTCTTCCAATCCCGTAGAGAGGCCTGGAAGAATTGATTGAGAATAACAAGACGATTGACCAATTGAATTAAATAAAGACATCATGCCCTAGACGCGAAGGTGAGTAAGAGAGCCAGGTGAATTCTGCGAAGATGGAAGAGCGGACTTCTGAGGAGACTGGAAGCCTATAAATAAATAATAGGAATGGCGAACTGGAACCTCCTTGGCATAGAAGCTGTGAAAGAATAGGCTCCTTGAGTCATGCTACTGTACCTTAGGCATCTCTAATTTATATGAACATTCACCTTCGAAGCTGAGAAGCTGAAGATGGATATCGGGCTCTGGGATTAGTATTTAGTATAGCGGCTAGTCTCCGGGTCTCTTGAATAGGTAGGCTCAGTACACTAAGGAAGCTTGGTCTGCTTAGGGCGGTTTTACCGAGAAAAAAATGAGATGAATCTGGGAAAAGCCTTGACTTTAGGACTAGAGGGTGGGCTT
Organism: Arachis hypogaea; assembly: GCF_003086295.3. Taxonomy (NCBI): domain Eukaryota; kingdom Viridiplantae; phylum Streptophyta; class Magnoliopsida; order Fabales; family Fabaceae; genus Arachis; species Arachis hypogaea. Next base: position 974,835 of record NW_027255450.1, on the reverse strand, counting down.
TTGCCCGGCTTACTGAGACTCCGTTCTCATTATACTCAAATAGAAAGAAGTTGGTTCCTTGACAAGGTGGTCCTATCCTAGGCTTAGAGCTGAGCTAGACCCCTACCCCAAACTTATTTCGGAATGATTTAGAGAGCTGCGAATCAGGCTTTCAGACTGGTGGCAAGCAGGGCAAGAAGATAAAGTCCTGACCCTAAGCAGATTTTTGACATCTTTCTCGCATCCGCTTTCAGGTTTGACATGACATTAGAGCTCTCGTACTTAGTGACGAGTTCGAGCCTTAGAAGCATGCGAAGGAATAAGGTCTGGAATAAGTCTTGTATGAGTCCTTTAATCGAGTCCCTCTTCTTTAATAGGTGCTTTCAAGTAGAAGTAGCTGGTTTTTTTTTCTTTTTACGCCAAAATATCTCCGCCTCCCCATTCCTTTATCAAAGTATAGTACTTATGGGCGCAAGTCAGTCTCTTCAAGTGGAAGCAATCATAGGGGGTTCTGGTCCGAGGTAAGCCTTCCTCTATCATTGGTAGGCAAAAAAGGGGTAAGCGAACCTGGCTGTGTTTGTTAATAAAATAAGCAAATGGGCAAGTAAGCGCAAACAGTACGAATCTCTTTCCCATCAAGCTAGGCATGCTTACCTAAAAGCAAATCTTTCAAGGCAAAGTTTTTTCTGTATTATGTATTATATTAATAGGCTAGTTGACTTTCTAGAGCCGAAAAAAAAGGCTCAGAACAACCTATTCAATGCAAAGAGCGTCTTCGCCGACATTGAAGCAGAATGCCATTCAAGAATGAAGGTATTCTATTCACCCTAAGAGGCTAAGGGGTCGGGTCAGTTGTGCTAGTCATTTGCTCTTCCGACAAGAGCTCAAGGGCTTTTCTTATACGCCTACCTATATTAGTAGTAGGTGGGATCCCCTTCCACTTTCGATGTAGCTCATATGATTAAGGGACCTAAGTCACAGTCCAGTCCTACGATAGCTGCTGCTTCAGCCAGGTCAGATTGCGGGTGTGGGGGGATGAACTGCTTAATGATGTAAAATGCGCAACGGTTGAGCGATGGAGGAGAGCAAAGCTACCTTGAGGTTGGTAGCTGATGAAAGCCTTTAGGTGGAAGTGCTCATAGCCTTAAGTTAAGGAAATATTACAAAAAAAATAAGGGTTAACCGAATAATGCGCTGAAAAGATGCCTTAGCTTCAAGGCGAAGTTTGTCGTAGACAAAGGGTTGGTGTAACTAACTGAGCCGATAGGCAATTTCGGACTATTTATATTATAAGACAGTATACCTCGACGGTAAGAACTAGAGGAATGAAGTAGCTCGACTAGAGGGCTTAATTAAGCCTTTTTCTTTCCGAGGAAAATGGCCTACTAGAAATGAAAGCACAGGGCTCAGCACTAAAACTTTATAGGTTTCCGTATTTGGAGGGACAACTACGGCTTACCCATAAGCGAGGGCCTGACCTGAACCTGATTCCAACCTTAACCCAACCCCAGCCTTGAGCCTTTAAAGGTATAAGCTGTGATGGCTTTTTTGGCCCACCAAATGATGCGAGGAAAGTTACTTAACTCTAGGAGGCGATTGACCTTTCCATAGAACAACAATCATATTCAAGTGCCAGTAGAGAAGTTATTGAATTTTTATTGCTTAAGTGATTGCAGGGAAGCTATAGGATCGCTAAGACCTCAAAGAGATCTTGACCCCGAAAGAGTTCACTTAGCTTAGCAGAGATCCCAAGGATGCAAAAGAAGGGGATCCAAATTCAAGGAAGTTATAGCTAGTGTGCCGTGAAGGGACTCCACTTTGAAGATGGAAGGGGGACAGAGAGAGCTTATCCTCTTTCTTGGGCGCAAGTAAAGAAGAATATGCTCTTAGGCAGACTAGGCTCTGAGGAAGAAGAGAGCTGCTAAGAAAAGAGAGTAGCTTGCGGATTGGTCTTCATTGCAGCTTCAGTGGGAATAAGAAAGTCTTCCATTCCACACCTTTACCTTTCTTTCCTAACAGAATGAGTCCCTCCTACTCCTACCTTGCTTAACTAAGGCTTTCTCATGCTTTGAATGCCGGCCTATTTAGGGGTCCACGGCCGTCTAAATCGACAGAGATCCGTACCTCAGTCTTTCTTCTCTGGCTTGGTTTATGTCAAATCAAGAAACTAGCTTCGTGACCATAGGACAAAGAGTTCTTGCAAGGCCTTTTAAGTAAGTCCTCTTTAGCATCTTTCATTTATGTAATACTAGATATATATTATATATGGCATTGGTTGGTTTTAGGATTCGGTTCCATTATGGTCATCCGGGCATCTTTGATAGAATTTTCCACATTACCCGTGGTAGCATCAGTAAGGCTTCTCGGGGCATCAATTTGAGCGGGGGTATCTTTGCCTCCTGATAAAAATCAATCTTTTCTATCATGGATACAAGGAATTTGATTTACTTTTGATATGACTTTTGCCTCTGGAAGTTTCAATTCAACACTGAGGCGTGGAAATGTCACTCACTATGAGTATATTCAGGTTGGGGAGGGTAGAGATGTTGGGCTCAACCAAATCTCTCTCTTTGAAGCAAAAGTGGCTTGTGGTAATGGAGAGCAGACACTCAGCAGGGATATCTATCGATTAGGGCACCGTTTCGACTTCTTCCGCATGTTGTTGTGTTTGTTATTTGACGACAGTAGGATTTTATGCAATGGTAATTCTTTTTCTTGCTGAATGAAAGCTGAACTTTGTTTTTCATATATTACAGCTAATTCCAATGACAACTCATCTTAAAGCGCTTAATATTAAATTTGAAAAAATTGAGGATATTTTTATACTTTTTTTTTTTCTAGAAAGATCTATTTATATGGCATTGAATGTGCTTTAGAGATTCCAATAAATGTCGAATATGGGTTCTTTCTTGCAGTTGGTTGTCATTACAGTCTATGTTTACTTATCTTGAAAACTTTACCTGTCATTGAGTGGGCTGGAGAAGGCAATAGTTAAATATGCTAGGGCGAAGGGAGACAATGCTCTTAAGGCAGCTCGGATTTTATTGAAGCTTCACAATCTGTTGTTCAATTAGGTCTTTGAATGGCTTTGCCCATGGTCATGGAAATTAGAGGGTTTAGAACTGCATTAAGTGACATAATAATTATTTATGCAGCTTGCAGCCGTTTTCTTTACTTTCTCTCTTGGTACAAAGGTTCACTATTACGGACGAACAGTCTTGCATGGTGGTGCAAAATACAGAGCAAGCGGGCGCGGTTTTGTGGTCAAGCATGAGAAGTTCGCCGAGAACTAAAGGATGTACTCAAGAAAAGTCACTTTGTGAAAGGGCTGGTATGATATGATAGCTTTTCAGATATATGGTTCAGCAGCACCTGACACCGCATCCTATACCTTCCTTACCCCATAAATAGATCTATAGGGGAAAAACACCCGTCATTTGAGCATCCCTCCTGAAATTTCCTTATGCCAGTTCTCTCTCTGCAGCTGCCTTCGATCTAGTGTTCACGCTTCGGTTCTACTCTACTAGACATCGGGGCACAGAACATCCTTCTTTTTCTGCTCCGAACTTCAGTGTCAGCAACTCCATTCCTTCTGGTGGGAAGTAGTCTAGGGTGCCTGCGAACGAAGAGCTGAGACATCTCCTGCTACTCGCGCGGCGGCTTATCAGCCCGTAGCTTGCTTGCAGGCCCTTGAAGAAGGATCAAGAAAGTCACCGAAGTTGTAGTTCGCTGGAACCTCTAGTGGTGGAATTCACTGAAGCAGTGGGCGTGGCAGAGGAAGATCTTTCTATGGGTAGAGTGGTTTAAGCAGGGGCATGAATAGATCGTGAACTCTTTCAGACTCTCAAAGCGGATTCATTCGATTTCAGCGAGTGAGAGGGGAAAGCTGCTTACCGCATTTCCGGGTTGAATGAGGGAAAGACCAACTTCCTTGACTGATAAAGCGACAAAGCCTTAAAGTAGCGGGGCGAAAGCACTGATCAGGGTTCTAGGACAGGTGACTCTGTCTTCTTCCACGGAAAGCGACAAAGAGAAAAGAGTGCAAAAGCTGTCACGAGAGAACGAAAGAAAGCACTCTAGTGGGAAAGCGATTAGACCAGGCAAAAGATTCAAGCTGCGATTCCTCTTGGCTATTTTGATTTTATTACGATATCACCAGATTAGCAAGAAATCCCGGTTCAAGCTTTGCCAGAAGCCTTTTGCAGAGAGAAAGTTCGAAGATCAGGATCAGGATTGGATTGAAAATCAATCTCCTCAGCATTCAATTCAAGTGGGTCTATCGATACAAGTGGTAAGACCGATAATTCAGCATCCAAGACCTGGCCGATGTCTACTTCAAATTCAAGTGCCACTTATCTTAACACAACTCGGGCTAATCGACTCCCAGCCTATCCCGACCTGGTGAAAGCAATCAAGCAGGCCTTATATGCTATTTGCCTCCTTCCTTTGAAAGGAGCTTCTCGCCATCGGAACAATAGGGCCGTTAAACTCAGCTCTTTTTCCGGCTTTCCCGATTAGATCAGTTTGGACCTGACCTTGGGATTGGCTAGTGCCCTTTAAGGCGGACCCTTTCCCTTTAGCTTTGGGTATGAGAAAAGCTAGTCCTCAAGCCCCTCCGCAGTACCTCTTAACTGCAAACCACCCATTTCGCTGTGTGTCGGCGGGCTTATAATGATTTAGAAAGGTGAGAAGAAATGGCTTAAGTCTCACCGGTTACACGAATATCGGCCGCCACTATCGGTCTTTCCGCTTAGCAACGGCAAACAAAGAGCACCATTCGGGGGATGGGGACCTTCCACTTGAACAAGCTAAGAGGAGACTTCTCCTCTTAATAGGTGCCCAGTACAGGCATTACCTGAACAGAGGGCGGCCGACTTACCTACAGATCTTCGACCTGGAGACTGAACAACTGTGTGCCAACATAATTCTTGCCGACTTGGAAATGCAACAAGAGAGTTTATCCGACTACGAAAGCATGTACACCTATTTCCTCGAGCAGCCCTCCACGTTAGATACCCTTTTTAGGGATTCCTTTAGAAGGTAGAATAGAAGGTTTTCATGTTTGCGCTCATTTCGAATTGTATTTCTCTGCCTAGTTAAGTAGTTGAGCCCGGCTTTTCAAAACATTCTAAGGCTCATCCTGGAGGACAAATGATTCTTCTATGTGTCTGGTCAGAGGGTGGAAAAAGTGGGGTAAGGGGGAGGGCGGCGCCCCTTGCTGTAGAAGAAGATCGAGGAACGTAGTGTTCGACCAACTTAGACGAACGAAGAAAGCTAGGGAGCTTGAGCGATAGCGAAAGGAGCGGTTAAGGCTCGAACGAAGTGTTGGTAGAAGTTCTGTTCTAAATCTCAGGTTCAGAAGATGCGGGACTGCTTAGATTATAGGTTACATTGCTAGCCGAATCTGTTGACTAAAGAAAAGAAGTAAGCACTCGGGAAAGGATAACTCTACGGGTAGGCCTGTTTCAGCCAAAGTCGATCGATGGCTCTGATGCCCATCCAATGCCCTAGGAATAGGATCTCCGAATAGTAACACGGTAAGGCCAAAGGAGCATTTGAATGACGTTTTTTGCTATTTACAACTAAAAAACCCTTTTGCTGGAAGTAAAAGCAATGAAAGCCCAACCTCTTTGTTTGAAGCTTTGCCAGGCATATTCATATGTTGAAGCTTTGTTTCCCCTAATTCTGAAACACAACAATCAATAGACTTTTTTCTATACTCTAGGAAAAAGCTTCTCTTTGATAGCGGTCATAGGGGAGTTCAGAAAGATCTGATCGTAGATAGAGACTAAAACCTGTGCGGGGGTAGGGGCGGATGTAGCCAAGTGGATCAAGGCAGTGGATTCTGTCCCACGCATCTAACCAGCTCGCGTGGTTCACCGGTTCCACCGAAAACTCTCATTTGTTGAAGCGGAGCATAGTGCGCTTTAGGCGCCGAGCGAGAAACGTCTCTTTCTTCTTTCGTTTCGGTTTATTCACTGATCTGAAACTTAGCACTAGTTTTCTTATTGATTCCAGGGGCGGCGGCTTTCTTGAATGAAGTCTATCCGAACCGAATTAGCACTTCTCAGATCAGGCTAGGCCTCTCCAGCGGAGCTGGGCGCGGGGCCCTGGATGCGCTAGTGATCGGCACATAGGGGGTGGTAGCCCGGCTTTCTCGGCCTGGTATCCTGCACCTCGCGTTCATGATATCCACATTCAACTGCGCCCCGGAGACACGGTCGAAGCACGCCCGCCCAGTGTGCTTCTTTCACGACATGCTCTGGTCCCGGGTGTCTTCAAGTGGTCTTCTAGCGTTAGAAGAAGTCGTGTCCGTCCCGGACATCTGCCTTGTACTTTGAAAGGCCTCCCAACCCAAGCTTTTTTATTCAACATATATATAGGTGGGCAAGCATGTCTGGCATGACTGAGGAAGTTGCTATCAACATGTAGGGAAGGGGAATCCCAACCTCCTCAGCAGGGAAGCAAGAAGGGACGAGGTCATAGTAAGTGCTGAGGACCTTGCTTGCTAGTCTATCTGTGAAAGTAAGTTTCTGCATTGGAGGCTGAACATCTACGAGCCAGCCGTCTTCAAGACATTACGTGAGAAGGAGAAATGCTGGTAGTACCTCTTCACAAGAGGATCAGACCAGATCCAAAATAGCGTATGAAATGATTATGGTCTATCTAGTACCAATGACTCCGCGATGATTACATCCCAGCAAATGGAGGAGCAAGTTATGGAACAAGCAACAGCTTTCGCGCGAAAAAGTTTTCTTGCTGGGTCTCGCTTGCACATTTCTGGGTTTGACCTTTCGTCCCTTAGTCTCACTATGTTCAACTAAGCTACTTTGTCCCTAGAACCTAGAAATTGCCCATCATTTGCACATCGATACGTGCCTGCTACGCTTCCCCCTTGTCGGACTAGGAGCTCTACTAGGCTTGACCGTGGGAAATTGCTTTAGTAGATCGAAAGGGCAAAGAGAGCCACCCGGTCATCATGGATAAAACTACCACTCTTTCAATTGGCGTCTAACCATCTTCTTCTCACTAGGGCCGGGGTTGGTCTTTCTAATCAATCAGAAAATTCACCGGTGGATTGATTGATCTAAACCAAAGACTTGATTATAGGAGAAAGGCGTTCTCATACCCTGATACCCCTTTGTGGAAACCTAGAACAGAAGAAAGTCTCTTTAGGATTATGATGGCTCTGTCCTAGCTAGACCGAGTCACAACTACTTATTATATTCTAGAAGACTCGGGCACACTTCCCTATACTTCTCCTAAGTGACATCAAAATCCTCTTTCAGCCGATTCGAAAGCAGCAATAGATGAGATTTGGAATCAGACAGAGGGTTCACGCCTCACCTTCAAAGGGGGGACTGGGGAGTTAAGACTTCCTTGCTCTTAGGCCCCTTTAAGGCTTAGGGAAGGGGCCAATAAGATCAGGAAGAAGGAGATTGGATCCCTCCCCTTCCATATGGTTGTTAGCTCTTCTGTGTCGTGTCAAGCCAGTTCATGAATGAATGGCAATCATGAGTGTAAATCGGCTTGTTAGGGTCCGGTCGTGGCTTGCCGTAGATACGAAGTTAGGGAGAGGGTTAGTTCCTGAGTTTATATTTAGTTGCGAGTCTCGAACTTATAAGTCTAAAGCTAGGCCCGGGAAGTTTGGTACTACGTAGTCACGTCTCTTCTCTTACCCAACCGGGGATGAATTCAATATTCTTTCCTGTGATTCTCTTCCCAGATCTTCTCCTTGATTCGCTCGCTAAGTGATCTTTAGGCGCTTCAAGGTCCTCAATTACGTAGCCCTTATCTTCAGGGGTTTTAACTGAAGAAAGAAGATGCCTTCTCAGGCTCTTTAGCGCCCAACTTATCAAAATATAGCCATTTTGCTCTTACCATTAATGAACCGGGGGTAGGCATAAAGAGTTCACATGTGTTAGGAAAGAACGAGCTTCCTCTAGCTAAAGACCTGACAGCGGACGGGTGCGTAGTTAGTCTTTCTCTTCCTCCGTTTCTTCCGTAGAATTAGAAGCTGGAGAGATTAGTAAATGAGTTGGTGCCTTTTATTGGTAGGGCATTGGTTTGTATGTGTATAGGTAGGTATGGGATACGTAGTAAAACTCTACTTTGTAGACCGGAAGCAAGGAAATAACAAAGAATCCGCTCCGAAGGAGGGAAATGTATTTTACCACGCCTCAACATCCTATATTTGTTTGTGTAACGACCAGTGAAAGAACAGCCGGAGATTAGAGCATTGCTAACTCAGAAGCTGCAATGAACTCAGCATCCGGAAAGAACTACGAACTCATCAGTAGCAGTTGAAGAGATTATGATCTTTTATCCGATAACATCTCTGTAGTATCTTCCCGTCTGTGACTATTCCCATAGTTCCTTGTAGTCAGTCTTGACTCCCCGATGGGAAAGGTTGTTAGAAACCCATTCCTCTTCTTATTCGACCTCAGCTGTGCCAGGTATAGTTAGGAGTTATATTTAGTGTGCCGGGCATCGAATCCTTGATCAGCGAAGTGAGCCTCTGAAGGCAGTTAGAAAGAAGCAACTAAGGTTCAAATTCCTATCTTTTCTCGGACCTCGGGGATTAATACGCAATATTGACTTAGGAAATCCGGACAGAGGGAAGAGTGTTACACTAAAGAAAACAGAAAGTAAATCCTCCTCAAGAGAGCTGAGAGACAGGATTCTTTCCCTTTCCCACTAAGCCCACTTCTCTATCCTGCACGGCAAGAGGAAGCTAGAATTCATGCCTTTTTCCGCCTTATCTCCCCCAACAGATCGAGTGCTTCGCCCCTATTCAACTTAGGGAAGAAAGCTACTTCTCATGATATTGTGTTACACGCCGTGCAGAGCTTCTTCTTTCGTATTTTGTTGATAGAATCCCCCCGTCCGGAGTTAAGGAAGAAGCTAGCTACGTAGAATGCGGGCTTACGGCAGCAATCATAGAACTCAAAGAGGGCAGGTAGCCGGCAGAAGCCGACATTGATTCCTTTTAGTAGACGTAAGAAAGGCGAATCCCATGAGGCTGTTCGTGAGCAGAAAATTGCGGATAGGACCAATGTTGAGGACTCATTCATTCGACTAAGAATCATAGTAAACACCTTCTTTTTCGGGATGTATTCTTTGGCAAAGCCCCTTCTCATAGTTGCTTGTCTTTTTATCGCAGCGCTTACGAGGAACTCGCTTGCCTGAGCCTGCCTTGCATACTGATTCCCGTTGGTTCTTGGTTTTGGTAAGGTTTTCCTCTTAAGGTAGTAACGCTTTGCATTCGCAGGAACTCTTTTGAGTTCGGTAACATCGTTCAATTCATAGGTTTGTGATTCGAGGAGTTCTCTTTTCGGTACCTTATCAAGAGTACAGAGTTCCTCACTACTGCTTTTAAGCCTGTCCTTTGGAGCCTGAGAAACTTGACGTAACTGGATCTGATACTCTCGTTCTGTGCGTGAGCACTCCACTTGCTGAGAATCTCATCTTGTTTTTCTTCTTCATTTTTCAAATTAAGTAAGTATGTGGTGACTTCTTTCCTTTGTTTGGCTTGAGTCCAATCTCATCTGTCAGGAGATGGAGTCGTCTTGCTTAGTAAGGAGTTGTTAGAGTCTTCTGGTAGTCGCTTGTCTTATGAGTGAATCTCGATCTATGGCCTATTTGATTGAAGCTGAAGGCCTGTTCAAAAGATCAGATAGGCGGATGGGAGCAAGAAAACGGAGCGATGAAACCTTGAAGGCCATGAATAACCACCATGCCGTTGTTGAAGAGATCAGGTTGCGTGATCTCCACCCCTCCGAAAAAGACCTTAGCACTAGCAGTTGTGCTGGTCTTTCTATTGACCGAATCAGAGGTGACGGTGATGCAACGGCCTGGACTCAAGGTCTCGATCTTGGTACCAAAAGAAAGTCTCCGCATATAATCAATTGTGAAGAGACCAGGAACAATGTGCTCACGAAGGAGGTTAGGGAAAGAGAAAGAGAAGCAGGTGCGGAGGGAGGCATCTGATGGAGCGAAGATCGTTTCAGGGAACTTACTACAGAGCCAGGCAGAGGCAGCGGAGGCCGCGGAGTCAGAGAGTGAAGGAGCCGCCGTGGCTAGCTCGTGGAAGCCGAGATGGGACAAGATCGGAGGGAGGAGTGCTGTGTGAGAGAAGAACGAGTTTTCTTGGAGTTCTTGTGGAGTCGACGGTGTAGTTGCCGTTGTGGAAGGTGTGAAGCTTGCTTCCAGTCCTTCAATGGCGCTCACTCTGGAGAGGCTGCCTTTTTTTCTGCTATTGGCAGGGCTCACTTGAACTCGCTTGTTGGCTTGTTTGGTAGCTCGGTATTCTATATAATCATATTAATAGTAGATAAAAATGCCTCCTCTAACCCGCTATCAAATCAATAGCTTTAGGTGATCCTCATCGTCTAGACGAAAGCCGGGAGAAGACAGGCCTCACCTCGTGAACCATCCCTCGCTTGGAACAGAATCTCACTCCCCTCGATCGAAGCCCTTAAGGACATCTTACTATGATCAATAGCTAGACCGGACCTCTTCCCAGTTTCCGATCTTCTATCATTGGTCCGTTTCCCATGGTCTATCATCGATCCTTCAGAGGCAGGGTATGAAGAATGCTATGGTCTATCACCTATAGTATAGGTAAGGCTTTAGCGTTATGAAAGAACTGGGAGAGAGAGCTTCCAGGAATGGTTCCTGCCCGTCTAGGGGACTGGACCCTTCCTTGCCTTGGACTGAAAAAGAGTGAGGAATGGGGCTAAGCTATACGCTACCTTACCTTGCTGAATCATAAATAAGCAAAAAAGGGCTCCTTAGTGCTGTATGGAAGAAGGGGGTCCTCGTCTGAGTCCACGACTCGCAGCTGCCTTTCTAACTAGGTTGTGACTCCGGTACTTTATCACATGGATTTGAATCAATGAATGAGGTCAATTTCGATTCGGCTTAGTCAAACTAGGTCAAAGCCCGTTTAGTCTTTCTCTCCTCTATATCAACTGGATTGAAAAAGTCAATGGCAACTCCCACCGGCTGCTTACTGAATGCCCTTTCGGGGGGCAAGGTTCTTTTGACGTGCTTTGCAGAAGACAAGGGCTAGCGCTTTCTTAATCGATCGGTGAACAAATTTCTTGTTCTTCCCAGTAGCCTCTTACTTTGACTGACTAATGTGCAATCCCTAGGTGGCACTCCCTAAGAGGGGGGTAACCATTCTTTTTGGATGTCCTATGGTAGTCGTCATCAATCATAGTTCCCATGATGGCTGTAAGATGCTATTCAGTTAGCTAGGTCGTGGCCGGCTGTGAGGCTTTCATTTCCTCCGCCTCCTTCAGAGGTCTTGCTTTCAGAATCAAATAAGGTTTTCAAACCGTAACTCCTTCCAGCTCTTCTGGGGCATACATTTCATATATGTATTTCCTCTAGCAGGCTTTGTCTCATATCACATTACTTATTAGATAACCTTCATCACCCGGAAATGACTTACTCAATGTCTAACTGTTTGCTGGCGGATTAGCTGGTTGGCAGGTTAGCTTAATATCCCACGCTTACTCGAGCTTACTTAGGATTCCCTGACTCTTTATTTGAATTCTTCCGTGGGATAGGAGATAGGAGTAGGAATGCCTAAAACAGGCGTGGCAGGGCTTCTTACAAACCACTTGCTATAAGCACTTGAAAAGCTTTCTCCCGCGAAACACTCGCAGGTGAAATAGTGCTACAAAGCAAAAGCCTATTATATTAAAGGAAGACTCCTCTCTTCAAAAGCCAGAAGGAATCTCAAAGAATAAGCCCTACGGAGGGCTTACCAATGTAACTTGCTTAGATAGCACTTTAACTGTTCAATGCTTCCCGCTTTAATAAGACATTAACCTTAGTCTTAGAAATCACTTTACTTTACAAAGGCCAAGAAAAGAAATCTCTCCCAGGAAATTTCCATTTAGTTAGTATCATTGGACTTAGACCTAATACGGATTCTTCCGCTAAAAGCGAACTAAAGTTCTGTCCGGAATGGCGGGAGTTATAGTCCGGAGCATGTACGTCTCGTATCGAGGAAGTCGGCTCATGCACTGGTGTGGGAAGGCAGGCTTGACTTCTAGTTCCTCGGTTCCTGCAGTTGTTGAGTCAACTTAAGACTGCAGCAGAAGTAGGGACTGCGATCTTATACTGTCGCGCGGCTTCCATACCCTGAAACGATACCGAAAAGGTGAGGATTAGGCTCAACCGAAAAGGCTAAAAGAGATCGCGGAGGAGTCGCATCTGACTTAAAATGCATATCATATATAGCTAAGGGTAACGCAATCCGGCTTCTTCGTAGTATAAGGAAGAGGCCTAAACAGTATTCCTTTGTCTCGAACTTCGTGAAGAACTCCATTCTATCTCTCCCTCGTTACGAACAAAAAAGTGGGCGGGGAAAGAATAATAACTTCTATCTTCGGCCGTGCCATAGGGTTTTATCAAAAGAAAAGTATCCGATCTTCCTTGGCCTTTCACCAGGAGACAGAAGGTATCTCCCTTACTAAAAAAAGACCCTCTCTCCTCGTAGGCATGGAGATTTTTGTCTTCTCGAAAGAGAGTTCAGTCTCACTCTCTAGAACGTGCTAGTTCCACCTGATTTCCGTCCGTACTCTCAAACAAAGAAAAAAAAGGGCAAAAGAGCTCAATTACAGGGATTGAAGCTTTCAACAAATTATCCCGGGACTTAGCACAGTGGAACTTTCTCAATGGATGTGATTAAGTCATCGCTTCGCACCTCTCCTTGTCATTCGATCACACTGCTTTCCTCCACGTATCACTCGACTTTCAGTCAACCATATCTAACTCAGCGGAGCTACCGCATGTAGAAACCTAGCTACAGCTACCAAAGCAGCCGCTAAAGCCCTCTTTACCCGTTGGAATGGAAAGTAAGTAAGAAAATAAGATAAGAATCGTGTGAAATCGCGCTTTTTCATTTAACTAGTTAGTGGTGAAGTTAGAAGAGGATGGGGAAAAGGACTCTTGCTCCTTGTATTAGGCCGCCACGCCCGTATTTAAAGTTAAAGAGCTTCCTTCGGTCGCCTCTAACCTTCGTTCCTTTGATGTCGCTAAAGCCCGAGCTAAGCAAGGTCTTGGAAAGACCGAAGTCTGGAGCCAAAGCGCATCCCGGGGAAGCTTATTTGATACAAACAGTTTAGCCGCCAATAAATGATTGTCGCTATTATTACTCATAATATAATAAATAAAGTAATTTGCTGGCACTTTCATCTAGTTAAGAGAGAGCCTTTTGCCATGCCCGGTTGGGGCGAAGAGTTGGGTTGGTGATCGACTACCTCTCCTTCATATGGAGCCTCTTCTCAAGCAGCCTATACCATGATTAAATGTTTCTTAAACCCCCTATAGGGATGTTGGGGTTTAGCTCTGTTGCTCCTAGAACAGCCTTCAATATGAAATGTTAATTAGCCCGTGGCTACTTCACTCTTCAACTCGGGATGAAATCAGCAACATCAATATCTTAGTCAGTGATAAACTCTAAAAGTCTAAGCAGCCTTAGCTCATCGATTAACTCAAGCATCGGTACGCCCCTTACTCTTACTATAGTCCTGACTTACCCCAGGAGATAACAGAACTCAATAAAGATAACAATTCATCCCCGCTAAGCTTTTCACCTGATCTAAAAGGACAGAAACTACATAAGCAACCACTAAAAGGCTCTATCAGAAGAGAAGCATTAGCAGCAAAAAAAAAGAAAACAGCAATTGCCTCTTCAATCACCCGCATTAGAAGCCTTCGATCGAGTGGACTACCTTACATTAGACGCTTGGCACAGTCAGGACATCGAGTTACGGCTTCCCTCACTAAAGTAAATAGAAAACAGGTTTAGGCTCTATGCCAAGTAGATAATATAAACCCAAGTACTATAATGATATAAAAACTAAAAACTGGCAGAAACCACAGAATTCACCATGTCAATTCATTATCAGCACATTCAATTGACCTGGGCTGGGCATCCTTAGATCCGGTGTACACGCCTGTATTAAATGCTCTTCACGTAGCTGCTTTGCCACATCGCGCACTTAGCCACTCATTACATTAATGACTTCCGACTTAGCTAGCATATACTAGATTGGATTAGCATAGCACATGCTCTTAGAAAAACGGACTAATCGAGTCCGCGTAACGAAAGAAATATCCGCTTTCAATGTTAAGCCTCCCTGTCTGAATGAGCTCACTTCTTTTGACATGAGACAACCCTTCATCCATGTAATAGCTCATGGCTCTTTTCGACTCTTCTTACTTATACCCCTAAGTTATTCTGCGACGATCTAAAGCCCTGGTCATGCTTCTAAGAAGAATGGCTTTTCCTTTTCTGTCTAGCCCCAGCAGTTTACTTTCTTAAGAAAGCCTAGATCGAGTTAAGATCTATTTTCGAATTTCAGGCAAGGTAGTTACATGATTTCTTACATCAATGGCTAGTATGCTTTTGGGGCATTTGCTCTAATCGGAAGCCATTGCTTCTAGTCCTGGGGTTCTAGAGGTTGTCCAGGCATATAATAAAGGCAAATGAGAGGAGACTTGTCTTAATTTCCGAATCTAAAAAAGAAAGTAAGGATAGATACTGACAAACCTTCCTCTAGAGTACAGTATCCGTTTTGATTCCTACATCTCTTTCCTCTGTTATCTGTCATCCATTCTATTGGCCTTGGCTCTTACTTAGAAAGTCTAGAGTCTAAAACCACATTTCTGGCAGCCTATAAGATAAGTCATGGCATAGGCAAATAAAATAGGACCAATCAAGAAAGAAATTCAGTCTATCTGGAGTGGAGGAGTTCCTAAGTTCTATAAGGCGATCGGAATAGCAAGCTAATACAAAGTCAGGATCAATTAACTTACTCCCTTTAGAAAGTGAATTCACTACACTACATCTTTCGATAGCAGGAAACCATAGAAAAAGGGATTCCATGCTCTATTTATGTTGCCTTTCACTATCTTCCTTCCATAGGGAAGCTCTATTAACAGGCTAGGCTTTCCTAAATCGAACTTCAACTCGAGAAAGTAGAAAGATCATCCTAAGAAGGAAGGAGTTAGGAAAGCGTGATCCTTATCTTCACCTAGCGGTAACTCTCTACCAAGAACCTCATAACAAAAGGAAATGCAAATCCCTCACTCTGTAAGCTTTTTTTTTACGCCTAGCCCCTCCAAGGTCTCACTTTAATGAAAGTGTCCGAAAGACTGTATTGACTTTATTTGAAGTCTACATCATCTCATGTGGAAGGGCTCCGTCTTATAAAATTCCATCATCCCTTGAACTCAGTACTGAGCTTTACATAGATTCATGGATCTCCTATCTATGATAGATGTAAAGCGATAGAAAGCTTTCCCCTCCTTTATTTGAGCTTTCTGCGCTACTTCCTTTCTTTGAGACAGAGCTTCGTTGGCCCGCTCCTACAGCTACAGTGAGCTACTAGATAAAACTTCCAAACCAGATATGAATATTCAATATTCCTACTCAGGTTGATATTAGAACTGAGACTGAAGTTGCTAACAAGCGGGAAATAAGGGAATATGGAAATATTGGAATTCACTACTGAACTGTTCTTCACTCAACGCCTCTTGATTGACTTTAGAACTGAAGGAAGCCGGTAGAAAAGGAAGTGGCAGCAGTGTTTTATAGAACAGCTTTTTTGTCTAGAGATTCATCCCCTAGTCAGTGAGGAAAAGGGTCTATTGGAGAAAGAGAAGTAGGGGAGGAAGAAGGCGTATGCAAAGAGCTTTTTCTCAGCGTTCCCGTTCGGCATTCTTTCAACAAATGAAAGATTGCCCATACCCTATTGGTGGGGAGACTTCTTAGAATGGTCTCTGTACCAAGGGTGGATGAGGCAGTATCTGAAGTACCCGCACTGGTATTGTGCTGTCGCACTTGACCAAGCAGTTAGCTTGGAGGCTTTCATAGACCCTCCAGTTTATTGCCGAACATGGTACACTCCTAAAGTAGACTTGTCTACTTACTTTCTTTTAGGTTTTGTGTCATGTTTCAGGTATATGACTGGGTGGTTGAATTGTCCAGGCTTTACCTTCATCCTTGGCCGAGTCTAGTGAATCTCCTTTGGTTGGGGTTGATCACATCTTAACAGATCATCAGACCCTTATGGAACTAGCTGATGCTTCTGGTTATGCACTGGCTCTGATGCCATCAGCTAAAGGACTTGTTCCGGAGCACCAACCATCCCCACTTCATTGGAACTTACAGGGGTGCTGTGAGTACTGCTTTCTGTGCCGAAATTGTGGAATCTGCTGATGCATACTTGTTCGCCAGACCTATCTTCAATGATTACTGCTCTGTGGGGTATTCACATCTTCTCAAGAAAGACAAAGCGATCATTGTGAAGCCCGAACGAGTTGTGATTGGTAATGGCCCCGCTTTTGGGTGTGTGCTGATGAGGTATTTCCTAGGGGCGCTAGCTAAGCGACTCAAGCATAACGAAACTTCCTTCTTACGAAAACTACCACAGGATATATGTTCCTGAAGGGCCAACCATTGAAGGCTGCACCTAAGGAACCTTTGAGGGTTAATGTTCTGTTTCAACATATACAAAAAATGCTGTCTAGTGAATCCGCTGTAATTGCTGAGACAGGGTATTCATGGTTTAACTGCCAGAAGCTGAAGCTGCCAAAGAGTTGTGGGTATGAGTTCCAAATGCAATATGGATCAATCGGATGGTCTGTTGGTGCAACACTTGGTTATGCACTGGCTTTTCCTGAGAAGCGAGTGATTGCTTGCATAGGCGCTGGAAGTTTCCAGGTGAATGCTCGGGATGTATCCACAATGCTGCGATGTGGACAGAGGAATTGAAAATCCTGATAAACAATGGTGGATACACCATGGAAGTTGAAATCAATCCATGATGGGCCATACAATGTGATCAAGAACTGGAATTACACTGGGTTGGTTGACGCAATCCACAACGGGGAAGGCAAATGCTGGACTGCCAAGGTGTTCTGTGAAGAGGAGCGAAATTGAAGCAATTGAAACTGCAACAGGACCTAAGAAGGACTGCTTCTGCTTCATTGAGGTGATAGTTCAATACGAGCAAAGAGTTGCTTGAATGGGGCTAAAGGGTCTCTGCTGCTAATAGCCGTCCTCCCAATCCTCAGTAAACTTGCACCATTTAACCCACAACTTGAAAAGCTTGTAGCTAGGCTAGGGTAATGCTAGTTCTTTTCACCGACGGAACAGGTATAGCTTTGATCGAAGGAGAAGGAAGGGAGCGATGGAATTGAGGAAATTCAGCATCAGGATCGGTTGGATTGATTGGGATACGGGCGAAGCTACCGGGCAAGGAAGCCTTGC
Source organism: Arachis hypogaea (assembly GCF_003086295.3). Lineage (NCBI taxonomy): Eukaryota > Viridiplantae > Streptophyta > Magnoliopsida > Fabales > Fabaceae > Arachis > Arachis hypogaea. The sequence goes on along the minus strand of NW_027255450.1, from coordinate 957,560 downwards.
TTCAGCTTTCAAGCTTCACCTCCATTCTCACGAGTTGGATCCGAGACCTCTTGCTTGAGGATTAAGCTCACTCCCTTTTATTCTAATCCTGAGGGTTCCTACTCTTCTTAGACAGCTACTTACTTAGGGCTTCTCATTACCTGGGGAGATCTTTCTTTCTATGATAGAGAGAAGAGCGAGGTACTGTGACCTTTTCTTTGCTTTCCTTACAGACAGGGAATACTAATGATATCGCCAGTGTAATAGAATTTTCCCTATCCGTCGACTCACTTGCAACTATATTAAAAACAAAAGCAGTGGCGAAGGGCTTTAGGTCTCGAGCGAAGCGAGAGGAAAGACTTTTAGGGTACCCTACATCCCTCCCCCTTGTTCTCAGTTACTCATCAAATGGTACTCAGTTAAATATAAGGCCCGGTTAGTGGCTAAGGGCTACACCCAGAAGTACGGTGAAGACTATGATGAGACATTCGCACCGGTAGAAAAGATTAATACCTTTCGAATACTGCTCCCCCTAGCTGTGAATTGAAGCTGGCCTCTAATGCAGCCAGATGTTCTGAATGCTTTTCTCAACGGAGACCTGGAGAAGGAAGTGTATATGGATCTGCCACCTGGAGCTGGATATGAATCCATGAGTGGAAATCTAGTTTGTAAGCTGCGAAAGTCATTGTACGGGCTGAAGCAATCTCTACGTGTCTGGTTTGGCAAGCTGACAGCAACAATGAAGCTGTTTGGTTATAAACAATTCCAACGGCGGTGATTGTTCATAAAAAGAAGAAATGAATAAGAATCCACCAAGGGAGAGAGAAAGTTAGTGAGAGAAGCTCTCGAGTGCCTCTGAAACCAACGACCACTCCTATGAAAGAACAGAGTACGGTGAATGAGGAGAATACAAGTGAGAACAGTCAAGAGAAAACTAAGGCAGCAGAACATAAAGCCCAGGGTAAGCCAACGCAAATCTCATATCGTGCTTCACTTCTGGGGCATGAACCAATGGAAGTTGACAAAGACTTCAACTGGTTGGAAGAAGAGAAGGCTATGGCTCCAGTATATACAGAGAAACTAAAGAAAAGAATAGAGAAGCAGCCCAGAATTGATATTCCAGATGAAAGATGGAAGCAAATATGCCTAGGATGCCATTGTCATTAAACCACTAGGTAGACGATTCTATCTTTATGAGCTGAAAGATAGACGATTATGGCTTTGGGGTGCACCAGATTTCGAGCTTATGGATCTTCCTTTAAACTACTATGTTATTATGTTATTAGAACAGAGGAAAAACAACTGCGTCAAAAGATACTTAACGATGGTCCATGGGTTGTTGCTGGGCACTGTATTGCTACTCAGAGATGGAGTCCAAATTGGAATCCCTACAATAACAAGCTCACGAAGATTGCCCTTGGGATTAGAGTACCCATACTTCCAATGCATTGCTACACTACACCACACCGTAGATTTTCTGATGGAAGTGGGTAACTTGATAGGTTTCTGTCTCACTCTTAGTACTCATTCAGTACTTCATATAAGGTATATTGTTCGGTAACTGTCTTATCTCATTCTGTATCCTTGCTTGTTCACTGCACTCTCCTAAGGGTTTAATTAAGACAGTTTTATCCTTCCGTTCGTGCGCCCTCCCTGTCTGAATGAGCTCACTTCACTCTAAAAATAAAATGTATAATGTAAGCAGGTCTGCAACTTTCTTTTCTTTTTTGCCGGAAATAGAAATGGGTCGAACCCTCATTGCTGTACCATCTTGTCTAGTGAGAAGCAATTTCGAGCACCTACATAACCTACCACTCCAACTCAACAAGAAGATAGGTATCAGACCATATGTAGTTCATCCGGACATTTTTACCCAAGTTAATCAAGAAAGAGCGCACCGCAGAAAGATTCTAACCACCACTGGAACTTGGATGAAGAAGTTCAAGAGGCATCCTCCATTCATATCGATTTATGGAAAACCATATCATTCATCAAGAAAGAAAGATTTTTCCAAGAGGGTCCCCTATGAGATAGGGGTCTTGATTCCCATTAGTCGGGTCCTCACTCCTCCTCTAAAGCCCTGCCCCCTCCTTAACTTAAGGAACCCCCCCAAAAAAAATATTCTATTAGAAAGGAAATCTGTGGATGTTGTTGTTATAAAGGCTTCCCAATCCTCTCAGAATTGTAGAAAGATAGGGGATGGGGGTTCCATAGGAAGAAAGTGTGGGAGTAGGCTTTGGTAGGCATCACTAGATGGATAATCAACTAGAAAAGCCGATAGCACAAACTTAACATCAGAATCGATGGGCGTATAATGAAGCGAACGCAACATGTGCGTCGCCTTTACGACAAGGAGATTTTCTAGTGAAATTAGGCGGTCAACTGCTCGTTGGTCTTCCCCGGAAAGACTTCCAACCAGAGGAAAGATTGGTTGATAGGGTTCCTCTGGTGGTTCGAGCGGTCGGTTCAAATCGGGGAGCAAGGGCTCATTCAAGTCTGGCAGCATGGGGGGCCTGGGAGCCCCATTTCCCACTATCTACTAAAAGAGCGATTGAGAATCTCGATAACCTTTCTTATTTTTTGATTCTTCCTTGGCCGTGTGGAACATGGATTAGCATTATGTCATTCCTACAAGTGATCTTCCATCCAGGATTGGAAGAAGAAGCGCCATATGAGGACTTCGAGATCAAATAGAATATGTTTCTTTCCATTCCTCGTGAGCCACTTATTTCTCCGACACAAGAGATATAAGTTATTTTCCTCCTTTTTCCCTTTAAGTCGACGGCGTTACACCATTGGGATACTTCGAATAAACTAGAGTACATATAGGATCCACCGGTGCTAAAACCTTTTCTCAAGATATCTTCCAAACAGTTGGGGTCGTTGCTCCGGATTTTGTTCCCCTGGTTTGAAACCTGTTGGTTCCGTTGTTTTAGAATTATGCTGATCCTAAGTACTCCATCTCTATCATTGCACATGGGAATATAGAAAGTAAAGAGGAAAAGGCAGAACCAGAAGAATTGTGTGAAATAAGTGAATTGATCCAGTTGAGGCATGATTGATTCAGACAAAAGAAATTCCCTCCATACAGACTGAACCAGGTATGGTTAAAAGCAAGCCTGCAGGACTAGTGTTTTGACTATAGAGAGTTGTGGTTGGTTGTTGACCAACAGAAAGCATGGGAAAAAGACCAAAGATGAAGGACTCCATTTTATGCTTCTTCTTCAGCTTTACTAGTTAGTGGAGGCAAAGGATTACCGGCTTCGCGAGACCTTTTCGATCTACTCATGGCGTAGCTCTATACGGGTCCTTGCTTTCTCGATCAACTAACTTCGTGCTGAAGAAAGACGGTCCTCGAGATTCTTGTATTGTACCTTTTGTTGGGTACACTTAACACCAACCCAATCGAGATAAGTCGAAAGTAGAACGAAACTCGATCAATCCATGAACTAGAAACTTATCCACCCTCTCTCTGCTAAGAGCAGCTTTCTTCTCTTACGCTAAACTCTTTTTTGCTATTTTGCCTTGCCAGCCCTTTTACTCGGTCTTCAGCCTTAAGTCTATCCAGCCTTTTGCAATTGAATCAGCTCTTGGCCTATCTGCTCTTACTCTTCGAGTAGCTATACTGAGATACATGTCCGCTGTTGATGGTCTTTTCCACGTAACCGCAGTTGGTCTTATATCCATTGTTCAAATAGCCGTAAGCGGGTTCAGGAAATGTTTCTGAATCGGTTGTTACAGAATGCGCTGTAGGACCCCTATTAAGTTAAGGGAAGAGAAGTGGGCTAATCCCCAGGTTCGGAGGTCTTGTTTGCAAGTGGAATCAGAAGGTTAGGGGGTGTGCACAGTTAAGAAGAAGAAGTAGTTTTGTTTTCAAGTTAATCAGATTTTTCCTATAATAAGAAGGGGATTGAAGGACAGATGATATGAATTTGTTTCAAAATCCCTGATCTGACTCTAAAATAGGCCTTGGTTAGACTGACTTTGAACTAAGCCTTATTTTGAACCACTAAGAGTCGTCCAGGAAAGGAGCTTCAGCTATGCCAAGAGAGGATTGCTTTGATTCGGCAGGTTCCCTTTTTCCTTAAGAGGAAAGCAAAGCCTATTCTGATTTACTTTTTAACTCGGGATTCTTTTTAGCATAAAGCCAACCCTCACATGCTGGGGGTTCGATAACCCGGTATTCTTCCTCCTCATGGACAAAATTGGATGCTTAAGCCAATAAGGTTGCACCTCTGTCCACCCTCTTTTTTTACTATGCATACGGATCTGGGGTAGTGCTAACTAATCGAAAATCTTGTTAGAACTCTTCTCTTTCTTGGACGAGAGCCATATTAAGTTAAAAGCAAAAGCAAAATTATTTTGATTGATTACAGACATCGAATAGACAATCTTTTAGACTATTTTGAAACTATATAATCAAATCAGTAGAAAGGCAGAAGAAATGCACCGGTTTCTAATTTAAGAAGAGCTGAAAAAAGTCTTGAAGTAAGTTCTGTCGTCCTACTCGTTCTCTTGTGGGTATGACGAGCGGCTGCGGGGAACTCCGCGAGGGCGATAGGCCCACAGCACCTTATATGCAAGGTTCTTAGCTCATCCCGTAGCCAAAAAAACCAAAAGATGGAAAACAGGGGAATGGCCGGTTATGGAAGGAAAACCCCTTTACCCCCAGCTTCCAGGGCCATCAGGGCGGGAAGGAATGCCAGAAGCAAACGATTCCGCCGCACTGTGTAAGCAAGCAGACAGGCAGGGCAAGAAAGCTAGATCCACAAAGGGCCAGTTCTCCCAAGATGCGGTCAAGCACCCTCTTTCAGTTACATGCCATTTTTCATGTAAAAAAGGCCAAGAACAGAGGAGAAGATACCCTCGCTGGACCAGGACGAGGCTGCTACTCTATCGACGCCTGTATGCGGACACAACTAAAAGGGGGTGAGCCTTTCCCGTAATCCGACATTGACCTAGAACTCGCCCTTTCGGTACCTGTCTAGCAAGCTTTTTCTCTGCCGGTAGCTGGTCAAGAGTAAAGGCGAAGCTTGGATCCGCCTTAGAAGAAAGGTTCGCACTGAACACTTTCCCAATCCCAAAAAAAAAACACACGAAACAAGACACACATGGGCAGGCCCAGCAAACACTTCTCTCTCTTATGTAAAGACAGAAATAAGCAAATATCATAAGAGAAGTGAGGATCATGTCAATCACTGTCAAATCGAATGGAGAATGACACAAAGGCTTCTGTGCATATCCCGGAAAAGAAGTGAAAAGCCCCTAGTCCCCAGGCATTTTCGGTCAACTGGGGGACAAAAAATTCCTCTACAACATCGAATTCCGCGGCAGGAGCGATATCAGATACTGAGTAGGTGGCATAAGTGGTATCATATCAGCAATCCAGTTAAGCAGCATTATACTAGACTCTAACAGAATAAAAGTAAGCGATAGAGAACTTTGCGCCACCATAACCAGATGATTGGAGAAGAAGATCGGAGACAGATATTGATTCCTTGCCGGTGGGCACTCTATTGGGTCTCCTGTGCTACCTCGACCAAAAAGGGCTACAACCTCTGATTCCGGGACATAATTTTTTGAAAAGGATTCCCTTTACATGAACGAACTGGCTCAGTTTTAGAAGACAATTCAAGACTAACATCATACTCCTCCACGGCATCGGTGGTTACCACTGAAGGGGATGTTGTCGCTTACTAGGATGTTTTCTCCTAATCGTCTATAGAGTTTTGAGCTAGTGATCCAAAATTGATTTGGCAGAAGCTTCGATCTAGAATGCAGTATCTGGGATTAAAAAAGGATACCGCTCTACTCTAGCAGTAATAAAAAGTCCTCCCCTCCATTCTCCATTGCTTACGGAGACGGCAAATCCAGAGAAAGTTCTAGGCCCTATCTTGGGTTGGCATCAATGTTAGCAGCCCTTCCTCCAAGACTTGCTCCAAAGAATGCCGGGGAGTTGGATAAGATTGAGTTCGTGCGATAAGAATCAGAGTAAGGGCGGGGGAGAGCTAAAAAGTAAATGGAGTTAATGGGACGACTCCGCCTTCACTAAAGAGGAAGCAAGTAGGGCACAGGCTTTGAGGTTGGAGCCTTGCCCGTGAAGGTATCCCAATAGTTGTGCTAATCCAGCCCATGTGTGTCTTGCTGTCTTCCAGAAGCAAAAAGGAATCCTATCGCTCTAAGAGGAAATGAGGCTGACACTGAGATTTCCTTCCTTTCTGTAAAAGTGAAGACTTTCCGCCTCCAAGCTGGATTTGATTGAAGGACTACTTCCCCCATAACTATCAGAGTTGGCCGGATAAGAGTAAGAGCAAACTTATAACTCGCCTTTCAGGCTATGCCCTTTACTTCAAGTTTATTATTTACAAGATTCAACTGAGTAGGGGTAGGAGTCAGGGGTTCGAGCCCTTCTCCCACAATTGGCAAGAGCCAGTGATCGCCAATTCCTTTCCCCTTTCCATCGACAGGGCTCCTCGGACTGGACTAGAGTATACGTTCTTTTGCGCTTCAAGTTTATTATTTACAAGCGATCGAAGTAGGGCAAGTCTCAGTCTTGTATTTGAGGTTGGTGAGAGGGCTGGCCCAGGGCATGCCTTTACTCCAACAGCGGCGAGGGGGTCAATCATCATCGTTTTTCCAGAAAAAGGTAGTTGAAAGCTGGAGCTTTACGAAACGAGTTGTTTTCAAAGCATCCGAGTTGGTAGAGCTTCGAGCGGGAACTTATCGAAAGGAGTGTTGTCAGATCGACCCCCCTTCCATTCCGTGGCACGCGGCGAAGGTAATTGAAAACAAATCAAAACAATGAATAGGAGGGGGCAATAAGAATTCAGTTGTCAATTGTTGGCCCACAGGCACACTTCCTGAAATCGATGTAACTCTACTTACTGTAAAATGGCGGGTTAGGTTTCTTTCATACAGAGATGTCGGCTATTTCACTTGACTCCTATTGAATGATCCGCAAGCCTATAGCCGCCCTCGTGCAAGCAAGCAAAGCCATCCAATCCAGTAGGACTTTGAGCACTAGAGGAAGGTGATGAGTCAGGAAGTCCCAAGTAATAAAGTGATAGAAAGCTGGCCCCCTATTTGATAGAGGTTCTTAATCCCCGGGGATATCTCGTAAGGAAGAATCAGAATCATTTCAGTCCACTGGTTCTAGCTGTAGTAAGCCTGTCGTTCTATTAAGCAAACCTGTAAGTTAGTGATTCAAAGTATAGCCCTGGTGTATGAGATATTGAATTCTCAGACTAAGAATCCGGTATGTTCCCCAGCTAATGAAAGGTGAGCTTGAGCTTCCAGCCCCGCGCTCTACGACTTCGAAGTTAAATCATTCCTCATTCACTTACAGGCAAAAGGCGATAGGCGATCAGTAAATAGCCGAATTGGCATCGATTGAAGAAGAAATTAGTAGATGTCGGGGAATCGAAAAAGCACTTTGTAGCTCTTAATAAGAAGAAGAGGAGAACTTCGGGTAGGCAGGCAACTCACTAGGTATAGGTAGAGTCAAAGATTGTAGCAAGCAAGAGCACAATGTTGTTTTTTTTTTTTTCTATTATAAAAGATATTAGCAGAGGATTACCTTTTCTTTCAAATCCTAGGCTACGCACCTTGACCATCCTTCTACCTTTACCAACTACTACTAGCAATTACGACAACAGGTGAAATAGCTGATCTTATTCCGAAATAGCTTCTTCTTTTCGGATTCATCTTCTTATGCTCCTAAAGAAAGAGAAGGGCTTTACTCCGAGTTGAAAGAAGAGTTTACATCTTATATATATTTAAGAGACAGCAGGGAATGAATGAACTAGCAAAGGATGGCCTTGACAAATCCTCCTTCGCTCCTGTGGGAGTCGAACCCACTACATAGGTTTCTTCCTTGTTTTACCGACTCAGGTCTCTCTATTCCTGCTAGAAATGTTCGATTTGCTTTGGTGAAGCTGTAGGGCGGTAGGCCCCATACGTGGCAACTGAATAAATACCTGTTAGACTCAATCTTTTACCAAAGCCCCCACTCCTTGAAAACTAGATTTCTTTCCTTAATTGCAATATCACAACGAGTCTATAATAGGCGAATTCCAATGCCAGCGCTTTTAGCTAAATAGGATCTATATCTGAACCAAGTAAGGAGGAGGCAGGGGTCATCATGCAGGATCAGCTATACCTCTGAATCCCATAGTAAAGCCTTGTCCATTTCGGGGATGGGCCTTAGATAGCTTAGAGATTTGATTGGGAAGATTTTGACCCCTTCTCTTCAAAGAGAACCCGCCCTCGTGCTTCTTTATTTCCTTCGCTTGTTAAGGAGTTGGAGCAAGTCTTTTCTGATAAGTTGCCCCTGCTGGCTGGCCCGAAGCGACTCCCCACTTCGAACGCGGGTCTCCGGCAATGGCAGATTTCTGTCTTCGATCGGAGTTTGCACGAATCTGAGGATATTCATACATATCACCTAGTAGTAAAATACGAATCGAATTGAGCGCGACTTCTGCTCATCAAAAGTGGGATTTAGTAAGCGTATTCTAACTAAATAACAGAGCAGCTGAAGGCGGAGGACTCTTGGCCCTATCACACAATAGGTATAGAGTTTGAAGTGAGCTTTGAAAGAAGGTTAGACGATGAATCTAGGGCAGCAGATTCTACTGAAAAAAAAGTACATAGGCTTAAGCATAAGAAAAGGAATTTATTCTTTGAAAAGAGGCCCTTTATCCTATCTGATGGGGTAGGGAAGGATGCTATTTCATTCTCTTTTCTCAAGGAAGATTCCAAAGGAGCTCTTTCATTGAAGTGTCTGCCGCCCGGCCTGGTTACCCCAATCCTTAAGTATTTTCGTGCCATGATCTTATCATTGAATAATCAACGCAACTTCTTTTGGTTGGTCACCACTGGATGATTCCGCGATACACTCCCCCTATCTGCTATTCTATTATCTAAAAGTATCGTCGAGGTATCCTGGTTTCGCCCCCTAGCGGTATAGTTCAATCTTTAGGGGCATCAGGGCCCTCTTTGAAACAAGGAGAAGATTCTAAAAGAGATAAATCGCATATGAAGAAAGTATGCTTCGCTTGTCATTGAAGGCGGTTCCTGCTTCTACCGCGAAAGCAGGACAACGCAAACAAAGGGGGGTAGCGCTGCCCACCTAACAGAAGGCGCGAAAGAAAAGCGAGCCGGGAATTCGGCATCATATCGGTTAGCTGAGCCGGCCTCAAGGAAGAACTTTGATCTTGCCTTTTTCCTACTTTCGAATTTTCGTTCCGGGCAGTAATATCAAGTGATCTGATGATCCAACAGTTAAGTCAAAGGCTACGAAAAAACCTTCCTCCGTAAGTTCCTTTACTCTCTCTCTCTTGAGCGCTTTCTGGTGAACACTTTGTGTAACCATTGAGTTCGATTTGAACTAGTTTCAAAGGCTGGATTTCCCTTGGGGAGAACTAGAATCCTATCCTCAGATCTTTCCCTATTCTGTAATTTTGAGACCAAAAGAAGTAGGGATTGGATCGATGGAACGCCTTTGTGAAGTCTAGCTCTGTTCTATGCCCGCCCCTAAAGAGAAAAGCTTTCTATGATATTCTTTTTTCTAGGGAATCCGCGCTTACTAGACCCTTTTTTTGCAGGCAGGATCTGAAAAGACTAGCTGGACCCGGTTCTGACTAATCACTAAGAGCTCATCGCGAGTTCTCTCGGGGCGGGACCTCAGTAAGTAGGGCATTCAGTACGAAGTAAGCCAAGTGAAGTGATCCCTGCGGCCTATACTAGAAGAGAAGGAAAGAACTTCTTACTCGCATCCCCCTTAAGATGTTAATATGAACGTTTCACAAGAAAGATTGAATCGTGGAATTGATTTTAGTTAGATGAGCTCCTTAAGCTAAGGTAACTCCGGGATAGAGGGACGAAGTGGGCTGCTTTCAAGGGCTAGAATTTCCCTGTTTCGGCTTGAGATTGGCTTAGCTTGGTCTTTCTGTGTACCTAGAGTAAGTTTGCCCATAGCGTAGTAAAAGCTTAAAAGATTCTGGTCCGGTTCGGCCTTATCAAGTATGATTTTAGGGATCCTTTTTTTAGTAAAGTACCCCCCTTTGGTTTTAGGGTTCGATTTGCCAACTGATCCGAGTTGGATTGGGTCAGGAACGGTAATAAGGCTCTAGTTCGACTAGCAGCTTGCCTTATCGAATAGGGGCGAGAGGGAGAAAAAAATAGCAAGTACTACTCTTTCTCTTTGAACGAATCCGAAGCCTATCTTTATAACTGTGGGGAGATGGATTTGATTGGAACCTAAATCCTTGGATCGCCCATGTGTCTATGAAGAGGTTAAGCTAAGCCACTTCTTTCGCCTTTCTCTTTACAGTAGTTATGTGATCTTAGCCTTTAAGCTTTGAGCTTGCTTTTTCAAAAAGATGAGGATGTGAAGCTGTGAACAAAGAGTCTCTTGTCCCGTCTTAGACTGCTCTGGCTCGGTACTGTGTCGATTGGGTCTGAGGATTCTTCTATCCATTTGGTCTTCTTTGTACCGTACCCAGAGAAAGGAGAAGATCGAATTAGCTCTGCTAAGGAATCGAAAGCATCCTATCCGCTAAGAGCGAAAAATCACATATTTTGAAATAAGGTATAGAGCAGCCTACCTCTAGTGCTTTCTTCACTGCCTCCTGACGTTTCATCCACTTCCACTACCAGGGTAGGGCTGGCTGTCGGATGCGCTATGCGCTAAGGCTACTTATTGCGCTATCCCTCATCATTGATTTACCAAACTGCCATCTCATCTTGCATCCGAAAGAAGTGACAGCCTGCCTGAGATGCCATGTTGATATTGCCAGAAGAGAAGAAGGCCTATCTTAGATATGCCTATTTGAACTATGCCTAGCTGCCGAGGGAGAGGTAGCCTATAGACTCAAGGCCTACTACTATGACTATTCTATGGTTTTGCCGTTAGCTGGAATAAGTGTACTCAACCGTGCTAACCTTCGCCTCGTGGCTCGATCAAGGCGCTATCGCATTATCTGAAAGAGCGACTATCCCGTGCCATCTGTAGCTCTTGCCCTGTTTATTATGAGAATAAAGAAGTCCCCTACTCCCGTACTTCACGCGCTATCCTCTATTCCATTATGTATCGCCGCTAGCTCATACCATGTGTCTTTGAACCGCTATTGCTCTGTGTCCGGATTCACTATGCTATGGCTAACTGAACTAGGACCATTGGAAAGAGAGAAGATATTGCCTGTCCAGAAGTAGCTTATGTCATGTCGTGCTACGAATGAAAGAGGTCCCTACCCTCAGTTCACCTTACCGGGCTTGATTCGTGAAAGTCAGCTCCGGCTTTCGGCACCGGTTACGAGAACAGTAAGAGTTCATTCTGTCCCACTTGGCTCAATAGCCGGAGAAAAAATAGCAGCTTATGATGATTCCATTTCAAATGCTATTATTCCTCCAACAGTGGATAGGCAAAGAAAGCAGTCACCCACCAGGAAGGCATAGAGTGAAGCCAGGAAAGGAATTGGTTACTACAGACAGACCAGATTCAATAGCGCCGGTAACACCTCCAAGACCAAGAGCCGCGGATAATCTAACTCTAACAACGGGTATTCATCCCATCTCGAGTTCTAAACTATTCTGATGATTGACACGTTGATTTTAGTACCCCTTAAATGATAGGGTGGGTTCGTATGTTTTTGTGAAAGCTCGGCTCCAGTTATTGCTGATGTCCAGTCATCCACATTGGAATTCCTTGGAAAAGAAGGCTAACTGCTTGTTGGCTGGGAGCTGTATGAGCGGTAAGTCTATTAGCACGATGATTCTTCTTCGCCTTTATTTCAAAAATCTTTGCCCTATCTAAGCTATATAAAAATAGCCAACAAAAAAAGGTATGCGCTTGTCAATTCATTCTTGGTGTAATACGTAAATGATTGGTGTCATAATTTTTCACTGATCAGGTGTGGGCTTACAGGGCTAGGGCTCATCCGTGTAAGAATTAGGAATTCCTCTTCCAACTCGTCCCGGAATGGGTGTTATGGCAAAGAACAAGAAGAAAACTAAAGGAGGAATTTGTCCAATAGTAACAAAAGGTGCCTCCACTGGTTGACATCCGATCCAACCTAGTAGTAAGCGATCCGCCAAAAGCAACCAAAATATTCCTTGGTGAATCGGGCGAAAACTTGAACTACGCACATACATACTTTTAAAAAAAGGTAAAGC
>NW_027255450.1:927910-935410 GCF_003086295.3 Arachis hypogaea | reverse complement strand
ACACTAAGTTCTCATCGTATCATCCCCTTTTATTGATGGGCGAACGACGGGGATTGAACCCGCGCGTGGTGGATTCACAATCCACTGCCTTGATCCACTTGGCTACATTCGCCCCTACCCCCGCACAGGTTTTAGTCTCTATCTACGATCAGATCTTTCTGAACTCCCCTATGACCGCTATCAAAGAGAAGCTTTTTCCTAGAGTATAGAAAAAGTCTATTGATTGTTGTGTTTCAGAATTAGGGAAACAAAGCTTCAACATATGAATATGCTGGCAAAGCTTCAACAAAGAGGTTGGGCTTTCATTGCTTTTACTTCACTTTACTTAAGATTAAAGATGGGGCACTATAGGCTTAAGCTCGTCATTCATGCAATTCCCCGTCCATCGATCGATCACGCGAGCATCTTTTATAGAAGGGCAGCACATAGCGAACGAAAAAGCGTTCATCCTGGATTCTATTCCTCAAGAAAATGTCTATCAATTGATACCTATTCATTCGGTCAAAGTCTCCACGGCGTTTTCATGCCCTCTACTGAGAGGTGCATCATGTTGGTTGATAGGAATCGGCAAAGACCTTCTTGTACACGTCCTCGAGGGCTGCATTCATGGCAATCATCACTAGTTTCTCCCGAGGGCATGTATGGCTTTGTTCTTGGTGTTGTTTAATAGATGTCGAGTGCCGCTTTTCCCCGTCCGAGAACCTCCATCTGCTCTAACTGGGCGAGCTAGAATCCTTATGTCAGGTTGGTTGTTCAAAAGACATATCTTTTCTCTTTACCCTTTGCATCTTCATCTTTTCGAAAGCCTAGACCCATTCTTCTGGATCCTAATTAGTCCTAGGTGCAAGGCCTCTTCCATAAAGAAAAGACCTCTCCTCCATTTTGTTGATAGAAAGAGGATAAGCGCTATCCATTGAGTAAAGGGAGGTTTTGCTACACTACAGTGATTCGGGCGGTTGGTGGCCCCTTCGAGAGTAGCGGGTCCTTGCCGCTGCATGAGTGGTAGCTCACGCTCAAAACTCCTCCTACACGAGTCCTAGTCGTTGCGCTGCGGTCCGTTTCCCGGCTTCGCTTGCGCGATTTTTTTCACTTATTTGATTATTTCATCCATCCCCGACCCTAATGAATCGAGTATGTATGAAGGGGTCAGTCAGTCAAGCGGTTCGGGTTCTCGGTCGGTTCCCGTTCGCCTGCCCCCCCCTCATAGTCCATTAGTGGGTAGGGTGGTCAACTTAGAGGGCGCCCGCCTCCAAAAGCGGAGACCGAACAACCGCCAGGTTGTCGAAGACACGTCTGAAGAGGAGGCGGGAGTGCTAGGGTATTGTACTAAGGGTCTAAAAAGGGTCTTAACCTAGCTCCCGAGCCCTTCGCCCTTCAAGAAAGCTATAGCTATGAAAGAAAGCTTAGGCAAAAGCCACTCTCAGAGATCAGAGTAACAAAAGAGGAAAGCATATGACGTAAAAGACAAGCTTACCTCGATCTGTCATTACATATGATATATCGAGAGTTCAAGACCATAACGTAAATCATTTAGAGAATGCCGATGAGAAAGTAGATCTGGTTCCGAGATATGGAAAGCTGTGAATACAGTTAGTGAAGCTAGACCAGGAAGTGGGGTATCCCCGGAAAAGAGGTCGGCCTTAAGTTCTAGCTTAGATAGCTTAGACTGAGCTTTGCTTTCTTAAAAAGTTATTTTTTCGTTATTAGAGAGAAGCAGAAGCGGAGCACTCGTGGCACACTTACTATACCCATTCGAGAAGAAAGTAGAGTTCCTATTCACCGCTACCCCTGAGTGAACAGTCTTTTCAACAAAAGAGACAACAGCTTCTCCCTCGGGCTCTCTCTCCTGAGCTTGAAATAGGGAGGCTGGGCTAGGTGTAAAAGGCTTAGAAAGCTCCATATCAACATACATTAAAAAAGTGAGATTAGATCGGAAGTCATCTTTTTTCCAACCAACTTGCTCAAACGTAGATAAACGACTCCAGGGATTCTCTTTCCTCGGTATGCTAGAAAGAAGTTAGGAGGAGGGTTGTTTCAAGCTACGAAGTCGTTTTTGTGTTGAATTGGACCTGGTAGTGTCAACCTATCTTCGTTGAATAGAAGAAAACAAACCCGAGGTAGTCCCCCCCAACGTTTATGGGCATAGGTGCAAATGATTGGATGGCCCACTCTGGACCCCTATCTTAGCGCGCTGCTCTGCAGCTTTGTTTGCAGCACTTCGCTCGTAGTTGAGAAGATTGAATCTGGGTGCAACTTGATTCGTTGGAACCAGTGTGTTCATATTCCGAGTAGGATTCGAAAGGACGTATCTCATGGAACAGAATCCGCTTCTAGAGGGTCTCGTGCGCCCGACAAAAGAGGGCTTTGCCAGAAATACTATGAATCATCGGGTAGGTTTTATCCTAAAGATTTGGAATAAAGGACGGAGGTTGGGTAAAGGGAAGAACAGCGATTGGCAGACTAGACTAAGTGTCCACTCACTACCTTTAGAGAAAAATAAGATTTTTGCTGCTAAGAACATAATTAATTATCCAAAACAGTTAGCTAACAGCGATTCAAACGGATTAGCTAATCGTTCTCCCAATGACCTTTTCGATCGGGTCACTGGATTTATTTTCAAACAAGGTCTTTTCCACTCGTGCTAAACACACGATTCCGGAAATCCTCAATCCATACATTTACCCATCGATCAGACCATAAGCTTCTGGGCGATACTGTGCTTCAAACATGTGGTCTTCACCTATATAGTATCGAAGGCTTGAGTTACGTCACTCTGCCCGGAGACTCCTACCCTTCTCTTATATTTTCTTAGAAGCCTAACCTTTCTTATTTAGACCTCTTCCCGGCTTTATATTAAGGTTTCGTATAAGACCTCCCAGACACTGTAATCGTGATCTCTGATGTTGGTATTGGCGATTTCTCATAACTTTCAGCTACCCTAATAGGTTCCTACATTTATTAGACGTTGTAAAGGTGCGAGTTGTCTCAGAGGCCGAAAGTTACGGGAGGATATATCGATAGGATACCCCAGCCGAAGGAAGTGTTCTATTCCCGGTGGTCCAATAAAAACAAGTTGTTTATTAATCTTGGGCACAACTCTGGATCCATATCCATCTGTCTCTTCCAACAAGCCTGGTTCAATACCAGCTGTACTGGTTGTCTCACTGCGTGCACTTAAAACAAAGCCAATTCCACTTGGGAAGATCAACCCCTCCATATTCTTATTATGGTCGCTCGTTTTCAAGTGCCTTTTATTGAACCATCCGGTATGTTTATAACTTTCAAATTGAACTGGTAGTTCATGTATTGTAGACCAGGCACGGAGCGTACCATTGGACCTCTTCTGGAACTCCGTTATTCAAGTAAAGAAATGGGGCGGTTGCTTGCTTTTCTCTTTCCCTTTAGCTTGGGACTTCTTAGTAGTATGAATCCCATCTATTGATTCCCTTTCCTTCGACACATATGCATAGGGCATTCCTCTTGACTCCCAAAAGCTTCTCAAAGAGCTCCTGAGACTAGTGCTACTCCTAGTCTCCACAGAAAACTTGCTGCCGCTATTTAGTCCACAATTACTTTAGCCTTCGTTTTAACAGCAAGAGTACCTTGCGGGGATATCTTCTCCTATTGATTCAATTCCTGCAAACCTCAAAACATCTCCTTCTCTGTGCGCTCACTCCATTCCTCAGCAAAGCAATCCGGCTTAATTGGATCCATGTGTGGGCAAGGCAGTACTGATACTCAATCGATCTTGCTCTAGCCGAAAGCGGCTTCACGGAAAGGAAAAGTAAACCTTCCCTATAGTGCTTTCTCGAGGGGCCAGATATGATCTTGCCAAAAGGTGCGGAAAAAGCAGCTTCACGCTCTACTTTAGACTACTTTCCTTTTCCAGGCAATTGGTTTAGCTAACCCTTATTATATTATATGCATCTATTGGGCAAAGAAGCATCGCTCCTTCCGGGCTTTATTCCACAGTTTCGTCTTTCCGATCATTCGACTAAGGGGAGAAGGGGTGGATGAGGCTTAGTAGATTCGGAAGAGAATTCTAATCCATATCTGATCTTTCCCGGAAAAGACTTTGGCTTCTTGAATAGGCCAGATTCCACTTGTCGTGAGAAAGAGGATGAAAGGAACGCTTATTGGTTTCGTTTCGTAGCCCCTCCTGCCGCAGTGTGCACTAAGTCGACAGCTTCTTTGTCGAAATGAGGAATCGGAATCCCTTCACTTAGTAGCTTTAAAAAGGAAGTCAGGTTTTGCATTCTATAGAATGCCCAGAATCGGTTGTGAAAGAATGGCTTTTGTTCCAATCATCCGCTGCGCCCAGTAGTTCCGATCCTATGATTCCGGACCCTTTCATGCTCTAAGCGGGAAGTAGAGTGGTTTCTTCTCCTGGACGATGAGCTTCTCTTAGTCATAGTAGGGGCTCAACTCGCTACTCAATTAGATGTCAGTGCTAGAAGCGAAAGTCCAGGGATTGGAGAATCGATACAGCTGGTTCATCTTGAGGAAGTACGGTACGTTAAGGTTAAGGTCTGAAGCCGATGTTCATTTTCGAGTCTCTTCTTTGTCTCGTAGCCTCAGGCCTACTTCATGCTATGGATCAAGCCTTTCTTTCGACTGGTATTCTTCTCAGTCTTTTTACTTTCCTTGGCTAGTCTTGGATCTTTCTGTCTCTAAGCGTGTGATAGATTGATTCTAAAAAGGCTTGGAAAAATCCCTCTATTCCAATCTCTCATGTTCTGGCGAATCTTCTTCATAGTAGTAAATTCTTCACCTCCTCTTTGATATCCTAGATTATGAAATCATAGGGTTCGATTGGTCGTCTGATGAGGTCGAAATCCCTTTCTCTTTGAGCTTTGTAGCATTTATCTTCAGGGGTCTGACTCTCAGCAGTGAATGACAAAGGAATGTGGAATGTCAAGCTGTGAAACTGAAATCATCAATCTTTCTTTTGCTATTCCGTGTAGCGGAGACTTTTTAGTAGAAAGACCAAGCTGTGAGACTTCGTTCAGTGAGAATCCAGTGTGAAAGACTTGGCAAGATTGGCTTCATAGTGGTACCACAAATGCCTTGGATGAAAAAGTCGAAACTTCTTCTTTTCTTTAGGACTAGTGAAGAATTGAATGAATTCTTCGAGTTTGAGTTTTGGTTGGTTGTTGACCAACAAATTATGCATGGGACTCTTTTTTCTCGTTGCTAGGCTTTCCACCAAGTTTCGATCTTAGCCGAGCGAGGGTTGCTTAACCGATCTCATACTTTTTCGAGTAACGATTAGGGGATTTCCTAAGGGCTATTAATGGTCTAGTCTCAATCAGGGGCGCTACCAATCCCCTTTGATTTTTAGGTTCCAGTAGGTCGAAAGGCTTTCTGATCAATCCCTCTGCCTGACAAATCCCTAGCTCAAAGCAGCGTGCCTTGTCGCTACAAGCCTCAGGGGCACAAGCGCTTTCTAAGTGTTTTCTCACTTGGTCGATCTGGCAGTTCATTTCAGTTCGGTTTCGAATAGATAGCTATCAAGCTGGTGGGACTGGAACTCAACCTGCAAATGTAGTAAGTCAGGGTCTCTTCCCCGGCCCAGGTCGTATGAAACCAGCTTCTAAGCCTACTTTCTGGTATGCCCATTAGCGCCCGTGTTCCAAGTGGTCGTGGTCCAAACAAATTAGATAAATGACCACAACAAGTGGCTGGAGTCCCGTGTGACTTGGGAGCGGGGAATGGTACAAGAGCCTCAACAGGTCTCATATCGGAGAATGAATGCTACGATATGGCAATCTCTCGTATAGAATAATAGATCCGCACATCTATTAATTGACTTGAGGACTGAGGGACTTATTTTGTCGAGAATCTATTAGCCACCCGCTCATGAACCTTTCTCCTACTTCCTTTGTTACTCTCAATAAGCACACCCACACGTGCTGCTTACCGGAAAGGATGTACCGCCTCTGGCTCGCATTCCGTCCCAGTTCCTTACCCCTGTGGGTGGGGATAATAAGTGACTTGCTCTAATGCACCTTTTACCTAGCCCTGTCATTCTTCATTTCATATTCTTTCGTTTCAAGAAAGAAAGAGTTTTTAAGTCCATCCAAAGATTTGCCACCACTACTTCCGGAGTGGACCGCTTTCGAACAAGATGGAACGGTCTTTCTTTCTTCAAAGGCCGGCTTATTACGCCGCTAACTTACCTAACGTATAAAGATCGCTTTCAATGCGGTGACCGATAGCGAAGTACAATAGCCGTGTGCTCTAAAGCTAGTCAGGAGCTTTTACTCTTTCAACGAGTCGAGTCAAAAGTGGATACCCTTGTTGAGTTCTCTATTGGCTCTCCCAGAAAGCAAAGTCGATTGATATGTGCAGAAGGTGAGCAGTTTCGATGTTCATGACCACGTGATGGAGGTAAAAAACGTGGTGGCTCAAAAAAAGATTTGAAAGGAGAAACAAGATCCAAAGGAAGATCGGATGGTAGCTGGAATGATGTCATAGACGAATCATTAGAAAGAGTGGCTTGAAAGATGAAGCAGTTGGCGATGGCATCGGTGTGTTGCAATCGAATTCAATGGTGGGATTGAGCTTGTACAGTCGGCGGGTCGCGAGTACCCTTAAGAGTGAGAAATTGGCTACCAAGATCCAATTGAACGTGGACGTGCTGTAATCAGCTACATGGGGTCCCATGGTAGCTAAGCAAGAGGCTCCGATAACCACGTCAGTCCCGCTACTGGTAAAACATAAGCTGGAAAAGTCAAAGTATGGCCTGAATCTGCACCTGAAAATCACGTACAATCCCGTGGCCCTTCTGTGACCACTCCCCACCATAACCCTCAGGGATGGCATGGGCTCAACCGGTAATTTCAAATGATGCGAGACGTGGCTGAATGAAATTGTCGGAACTTATTCAATAAGTCCAATTTGCACTGTAAGGCCACGACGTGCCGTAAATCAAATAGTAGCAGCCCGTGGAAAGCATGTAAAGAAGATGATGCAAAGTAGGGGTTCAAAAGTCAACCAAAACTCAAGCCCCTTTAGAGTAAAACCAAGTCGTTTTTTCCACTTTGAAGCATGACCGACCGGTGCTGCTGCAACGCCATCAACGGCAACAGTGCATCATTGGATGAAGACTTCGCTTTAGGTGAAAGGTGCGGATGCGTCTTGACTTCCTGTTTGCTCGGAAGAGAGCCATCCATCTTTGATTCCTTCTATAAGGAACTATGGGTTACTTTTTCGGAAATCTCCGCTAAGATTTAATCTAAGCGATCGGTCGAATATTGAGTTTCGAGCCGCTGGAATTGAATACTATAAAGTAAAGACTGAGGTGAACCCCCGCTTTTAGACTCTTACAAAATTGCCGTAAAGAAAGAAAAAGAGAAGGGATGATTGATGTCTTCACACTCCATCCTCTGTATCGGAGACCTTCTTTCGTCTACCCCTTTCCCTGGCTCAGGTTGATCTGGTTCACTCGTTGCATCAGACCTTCCGTCTTCTCTTTCCTCATCAGGATAGATCGAATCG
>NW_027255450.1:866573-926910 GCF_003086295.3 Arachis hypogaea | reverse complement strand
TAGTAAAGAGCCCTGCTGTTTATAGTCACGTTCTTTGATAGGTAGGGCTTGCTGGGCAGGGCACTTTATTTCATTCGAAACAATGTCGGGGGTTTCTGCCTTGTATAAAAGGGGTGGTAAAGCAACTCCCTCCTTGGACGAGCACGGGGCTTAGTCAAGTAGAACCGGGTTGCGCTGCTTGATGCTCCGATCGAAAACAAATCAGTGGGGCCATGCCGGTACGACTGAATATGCGTTAAAAAGGTCCCCTACGACACAAAAAAAACCGGGCCGAACTTCTAACAGCCCGCCCGCTTCCATAGAACAATATCGTGGCAACGTAGACCTAAGTGGTCATATATATATTGGATCTTTGGGAACCATCACAAGTGCGGCCGGCCTCTATTTAAACGAGAATGCCGTGTCGTCCAGCAGAGCCTAGAAGAAGATGACTCGCGCAGACAGCTGACTCCTTCTTCATAGAGGATGCCAAACCAAGCTGGTGCATCAGATCTATGGCCGGAAGAGCACGTACTTTCACAGGTTACTATTCCGTCTTTTTTTTTTTTTTTTTTTTTTTTTTTTTATACAAACTAGACCCCGACGACTTTCGTACCAAAGCGTCAAGACAACAGCCAAAGGTGACCTTTGGATTCTTAAGTAGGGGGCAAGAGGAGCAGTAGGAATGCCGACCACTACATAAGCCACCGGTGGCTGAGAGAAAGCGAGCAGCACCTTGTATAGGTTGGGCGGGCTTGAAGAAGCGAGCCCCTCTCAGAGAAAGCCATTGCGCGCTAGCCTAGCTAGCTAGCGTTTTTCAGCTGGCTGTTATGTTAGTTGTAGCGCGCCTTCCCTCCTTCTCTCACTTCGGAAAGATTCCGCAGTATTTTCTTATGATGACCTGGTCGAGAGAGTACGATACATCGGTGTAAAAGATGGAGTGGTGTGAGGTTGGTTAGAGTAAGGCCTGGCCTGAGAGTGTTCTTGCCTCTATCATGGAAGGAAAGGTTGGTCAACAATTTGAAGAGTTTGCTTCTACACGGAAACGAAGACTTTCGAGAACAAATATTAAACGGAAGAAAAAAGGGAATAAGTAAATAAAGTCTAAGCGCATATGGCACGAAAAGGAAATCCGATTTCGGTAAGACTCGATCTGAATCGTAGTTCAGATTCAAGTCGGTTCAGTGAGGGCGACCTCGAAAGTCACCGAATGGGTCAGTCTTTTCCTTCAGTTTGTCCTATATATATGTTGAATAAAAAAGCTTGGGTTGGGAGGCCTTTCAAAGTACAAGGCAGATGTCCGGGACGGACACGACTTCTTCTAACGCTAGAAGACCACTTGAAGACACCGGGACCAGAGCATGTCGTGAAAGAAGCACACTGGGCGGGCGTGCTTCGACCGTGTCTCCGGGGCGCAGTTGAATGTGGATATCATGAACGCGAGGTGCAGGATACCAGGCCGAGAAAGCCGGGCTACCACCCCCTATGTGCCGATCACTAGCGCATCCAGGGCCCCGCGCCCAGCTCCGCTGGAGAGGCCTAGCCTGATCTGAGAAGTGCTAATTCGGTTCGGATAGACTTCATTCAAGAAAGCCGCCGCCCCTGGAATCAATAAGAAAACTAGTGCTAAGTTTCAGATCAGTGAATAAACCGAAACGAAAGAAGAAAGAGACGTTTCTCGCTCGGCGCCTAAAGCGCACTATGCTCCGCTTCAACAAATGAGAGTTTTCGGTGGAACCGGTGAACCACGCGAGCTGGTTAGATGCGTGGGACAGAGGGCTCATAGTACCTGCTAGCGCAGCTATGCAGTGGAAGGGAAGGAGCCTAAATCGACCCCCTTCTTTTTTATTTTAAAAAAGAAGTACAAAGATATTAGACTCTCGGATGAGACTAAGCAGCCACCGACCGTTCCGACGCGCCCCTGACCTTTTTTTTATTAAGACCGAAAACCTATCTAAAATGGAGCCTAGTTTAGGCTGTCAAACAAATGATAAAATGGAAAATGTTCAATAAAACCACTAGTAGGGATACGGATGGAGTCTCGCTCAGTAAAGAGAGTTGTAGATTCGTAGAAAAGGAGAGGAGCCTTGACTCTTTCTATGATGTTATTAGTCAAGAAGCGCTAACGCTGCAATCTTTCTAAAGCAAGAAGCGACTTTGAGAAAGTGAGAAAGAAGGTGCTTGTTGCCGCTTTCTTTTTTTTTTAGTAAGTAAACTTGTTTTGTTTTATAAGGCGAAAGGTTGCTATTTTTATAATTATTATAGCGTTAGCGCTTTAGTTTTCAATAAGTTTAGGCTTTACTAATAACATAGAAATTTTGAATCAGGGTGCGCAGGTTTGGAACCCTATACAAAGGGCCTTTCCTTTCAAATGACAACTGCCTCTTCCTGCTGCGAAGGCCTTGCACGAAACCAACCCCCACCCCCGACCCAGTACCAGTTGTTTCGCTGGTAGGCCCACTTAGGTTAGGGGGGCATTGTCCCTCAGTTCTTACCAACCTCCGGTGTGTAATCGACATGTTGCTAACTTCAACTCGGTTGAATAAGAATCATTGATTCCCTTTGCTGTCCATTTCTTATTCATTCAGGGCGCTCGGCCGGTGCTCCTTTTTTAAACCAGAACTACTCTGAACGTTAGAGAAGATAAGGGAAGACCACCTGAGCGAACCGACCGGAGGGGACTTGACTTATTTATTCGAACCGAACGATAGCGGCTTAAAGCAAAGCCTATCACGAGCAGCGTCGCTGCTTGATCGGCGGGGAGAAGCATCTCAAAGTATGGGGCAAAGGATCAAGCGCTTTGACCTTGTCTCCCGGGATTCACCACAGGTTGGGTTTGAGAGCCGTGTGATGGGTGACTATCCAGCACGGTTCGGAGAGCACTTGTTGTCTGCGTTGGTGAATGGAAGCCCCTCTATCAAGCAAGAAAGAAGCGGCTATTCCCACGGCGGAGTCACCATTGACTCTATTTATTAATATGGTAAATTAGTGTATAAAGATGTAAATCTGAGATCTTATTTCGGTTCGATACGTCCACCTGCGAGACTCACCTTTGGCTTCCGTCTCGGTAGGTGTATTCTTATACATTTTCCCAAAAGAACATTCATTCATTTCTTTCTTCCCCGTCGACCACGACGACTGAAACGACGCGCAAAATCCAGACCCGGAAAGGTGAAGGACCGGTGGTGGGCATTTGGGAAAGTCGGGCCGATCGGGTGTCTTCATTCCAGCTACAATACAGAAGAAGAACGAAACGAAGTGAGAGGCCGGAGGGCAGGGAAAAGAGTCGAGCCGATCAGGCTCGACGCCCTAGCGATAGGGGGGAAGCAAAACGAAATTAGGATTTGGCCGAAAAAGAAGCAACGCTATGGATACCATGACCGATCACCATCGATAAAGAAGAATCTTTCTAAATCACTTCGGGTCAGCGGGGCCTTCAAGCATCCGAAATACGCCGGGGTTGTAAATGACATAGCGTTCCTGATAGAAAATGACGACTCCTTCAGAAAAACGAAGTTTTTTAAGTTCTTTTTCCCCAAGAAGTCCCGCTCCGACGGCCCGGCGGGTCATCTATTTAAAAGGACCCTCCCTGCAGTGCGCCCCTCCTTGAATTATTCGGTAATGCAATACTTATTGAATAGAAAGAACAAAATTCATTTCGACCCCGTCGTAGTTCTCAATCATTTCGTGACACCGGGCGTGGCTGAACCATCTACGATGGGGGGAGCGAATGCGCAGGGAAGAAGCTTAGATAAGAGAATACGTTCTCGCATCGCTTTTTTTGTAGAAAGCTCGACCAGCGAGAAAAAGTGTTTGGCCGAAGCCAAAAAGAGGTTGACCCACTTCATTCGCTTGGCGAATGATCTTCGCTTCGCGGGAACAACAAAAACCACCATCTCGCTTTTTCCTTTCTTCGGTGCTACCTTTTTATTTCCAAGGGATAGAGTTGGGATGTATAATCCCATTATTTTGGAGGATGCCCGGGAAAAACTCCTAGGCAAATTAAGGATCAAATGTTGGAACCTCATGGGTAAGGATAAGGTAATGGAATTGATAGAGAAATTCATAGACCTAGGTAGGATAGGAGAATGGATAAAGGGAATAGAGATGATGATAGAGATCATACCGAGAAACAGAAGAATTCCGTACGGGTACAACTATTATTTGAACGAAGTTATAAAAATGCGATCTTTGTTGTCTAATAGAACAAACACTAATACCTTAATTGAGTCGGTCAAGATCAAATCTGTTTATCAAAGTGCTTCTTTGATTGCTCAAGACATCTCTTTTCAACTGAGAAAGAAAACAAGATCATTTCGTTCCATTTTTAGTAGAATAGTAAAGGATATTCCATTAGTAATGAAAAAAGGGGTAGAGGGGATCCGTATATGTTGTTCAGGTCGATCTGAAGGCGCAGAAATAGCTAGAACTGAATGCGGAAAGTATGGAAAAACATCTCGTAATGTATTTAACCAGAAAATCGATTATGCTTCCGCGGAAGTATCTACTCGTTACGGAATCTTAGGTGTCAAAGTGTGGATTTCATATAGTAAAAAAAAATAATATGGTCATCAAATACGTTTCTGCAATTCTATTCATTTCTTTTTGCTATTTGATCATTCATATCCTCTCCGAGATACTTCAGACGGAGACCCTTGGGATAATAAAACAAATCCCTATGTTCATGGGTGGGGCGTCCGCCTTTTACTTTATTTTTAAAGCAAGAACGCGCTTTTCCAAGCTCATGACGCTCTATTCCTTTATGCTCAGTTCGTCTTCTCTTTTCGTGGGGAATCATGTGCATGAACCGGACATAGCCATTTTAGTGGTGATTTGCGTCTGTTGTTCCTTTTTCTTTTCTTCTTTTTTATCTCGGAGGAGATCTCCATGGAATTTTATATATTCTTTTTGACGATTTTGACAAGTCGCTTTTTCATGTCACCGGAAATGGTCCTATGGGAGATTGCCTTAGTACTAGAACTCATATTCCTGTTTGGCTTCAATTATAGAGAGAAGAAGGAAAACAACCAACTTCCTATGTGGGTCTTCTTCTCTTTCATTCTCCTCTTCCTTCTTCCGAGTTTCTATATATTTTATTCAGGAGTTTTCCGCTATATTAATTTCCTTTTAGTGATTCTATGATCCGCCGCGGGGGCAGGATGTGTTCACTTCATGTGTCTCAGTAAGACAGAACGGGGAGAAACATTAGGATTGTGGGTTTATATAATCTCGAATGTTTTTTGGGTTTCATTCTTAGAAAAGAAGGCGAGACCTTCCCCAAAATAACAATCTGCTTTCTCGTTGCCATTCTTTGCTTGTTCATCTTATTATGGCTACTAAGTAAAATAAAAGACCAAACAATCTATTCCGTTCTTTCAGAATCAAAGACCACACTTCGGGGCGTTTTCTTCCCTGCATTATATGTTCTAAATCGCTTATTTTTACATGATTCTTCTGTGGATATGAGCCTTTGGATAGCTAGCCTCTTTATTCAAATTCTCGTTCTTCTGCTGCTTAAATTCATCCTTAAAAAGGAAGATGAAGATCCAGATAGAGAAGGATGAAGGGGATAAGGTATATCTCCCTAAGCGAGTTGGGTCTTCGAATCCTTATTCGGGAGAGAAAAAAGTCTACAGGGAGGGCGTAGGCACGGGCCGAAGTGTCAAAAAATAGCGTTCTGGGGTGTAAAGTTAAGCTGGCGGAGGCCCCAGCTTAGAGTAACTGCCCGATAAGGTCAGTGAGGTTCCACCAGTAGTGAACTGAAGGATTTTTCTTAAAGTTTACTACAGGTGGAAGAAGACAGGCGGGAGTGAGCCGAGCGAGAGCAAAGCAAGTTCCAGTGGTGGGCTGTCGGTCTGGTCTCCTTTTAAACAAACATAGTAAGGTAAGAAAAATGTCAATGCTAGATTAAGGAGGGGGGGAGGGAAATAACTCTACCCTAAGCATTTTTCTTACTTAGCTCCATTGCCATATAAAGGCGAGCAGCCCTTATAGCATAGCTAACCGCTAACTTATAGCCTAGCCGCCGTGCCCTTTTTCGATTTGATGAACCGGCCGTGATAAATAGCCACTGGTAGGAGGATATGGAAATAGAGTATAAAGGGGGACATTTTCAGTATGTCTGTCGCCAGTAGTCCCAGTGAAAGGGGGTAAATATAGAGTGCACATTCCTTCTTCGTTAAGCGTGTAAAATAGAGCAGCTATGGTCTTCGTCCCGGGTGGGGGCAGGTTCTAGTCAGAGTTTCCAATGTAGGTGAAAGAAGGTCTTGTAGAGAAATCGAGTAAGAAGGTAGTACAGGGAGGGGGCTTATCCGCTGGTCGTATGAAGTCACTATAGCGGGTGAACTATACACTCAACACAAACCCAATTCCGGCGAAGTTAGACTCTCTCTAGAAAGTAATTATGAGATTTCGTTGAGCTATAAAAGGAATTCCACTAAGAATCTTACCACCACCACTATATGATATTTCTATAAAGAAAGAACTTTTTTTCTTATCTTCTTTATAATTGCAAAAAAACGAGTGAAAGAGGACCAAAGATAAGGGATCTAAGGGTCCCCAAACCAGAGGGAGAGGGATATGGAACTACCTATGTTCCATTGTACACTGCTAGCATAGAGTCCCCTGTCCATGCTTTTCCAGATGTGAGAACCTTTGCAAAAAGAGGTTGCAACCCTATTCCTATTCTGGTATTTAGCTTTAATGACTCTAGATAAGAGTTTCTCACTATTTTCAGCAACAAAGAGACCAGTTGAGCTTAGCTAAAGACCAAGTTTTACGAATACCCAGTCCTCCACAATCTTTGGGAACCTCTTCCGGATGCAGACCTTTTCTATCAGAGCCATGACCCCAAAGGAAATACCCCGATCAATCTTTCTACAGATAGATTTTGAGCTTAAACCACTGAAATGACACGTTCCGATTCAGTCTGTTAGAACGGGAGGAGATATTGTTACTAGACGGGCTAGACAGACTGGCAGGAAAGATGGAGTTATCTATTTAACTGAACTGCATCTCGTGATAACCCAATCAAGCAATCCCAGCAAGGTTGTAGAGGGAAAGGAAGAAGAGAGGGAGGACTTTACGGGCTTAGATGAGAGTGGAGTTGAAGTAAGTTCGGCTGGATCGAGAGAATCTGGATAGGCATGATCGAAATAGGGGGCAACTCCAAGATAGTTGGAAAGAACTGGCTCTCTGGCTTTGTTGTAAGGAGCACGAGATTGCCGACTATCGAGCTCCCCTAAACACAAAGGAGCCGGAGTAGTCCTCAACATCTCGTATCACATAAACAACACTCCATAACGGAAGATCATTACCTTATTCCGGGCTCGGCTCCGGCTTGGGACTGGAAAGACAGCCCTTGCTACGATGAAGGTTTCGGAGTCTCGGGCGAGCTAAGGGTTAAAGAAAACCCTTGCGCCGCCCCAGATCGGGTACGAAAAACAAAGACGACATATTAAAAGAAGTGCGTGCCGATACACATCGCTAGTAGCATTGGAAGCATCATCTCTTAGTGCTTTCCTTCGGTCGTGGAACAAAAGAGCGTCAAAGTTGCCCCAACCCGGTACTTGTTACCTTAGGACGAAAAGAAGACCAAACCATTCTTTAAGCTCATCCGACTATAGACTTCCTTCCTCGATTCGATCTTCGATAATTACGATAATTGAAGCAATTCAATTACCAGTTAAACTGAAAAGATTTCGTACATTCTATTTGCTAATTCAATTGATCCTACTGTATCTATATCAGGGTTCCTGTTTAAGTGTTAGCTTTGTATGGGCTCCCCTTAATGACTTCACGAGCACTTATTAGTTATATCAACTTATCTCTTACTACTTTCAAAAGACTTTAACAGTGCGATTTCAACTGTTCACTTGACTTCCACATTTTTTTGGGGATGCAATGGTAGCATGACAAGCTCATCCATAGTTACGAAAGGGGAAAGCCATCCAGAAAAGTTAGTAACTTAGTACCAACGATTTGGAAAGGGCTACATTCGATTCTTACGACGAGATACTTCGCTTTATGCAGGAATAGCCAAAGAGACCAGAGTATACTCAAAGGTCTCTTATTTATGTTATGATGAATATCATACTATCTCTTTACTACCCCATCCCCATACCTAGGGACCGTATCTAAGCTAGAGCTCCTGTCTCCTCACTGAGAGAGGCTGCACTTCCCACATTGCAGGTAAGGGCCTCATACAAGGAAAAATGGAATGATAATGTAAACCTTCTTGAAACAATGGGTAACTACCAATCGATATCCTAAATGTGTAGGGTATCTATTCTTTCCTTGCTCTATTGCCTTTGAGGCTTTAAGCAGCTTTAAACACGTCTTTAAGGGGATTTGATCACATCGACAAGTTGATCAGTCCACACCTGTACTTGAATTATTGGATTGGCTAGAGCTCGACCCAAACCTGCGGTTCTTCGCAGCCTTACAATGCTCGGCTTTGTGCCCGATAACACCACAATCACCAAATAAAACCCAACGTAGTGAACTTTCCACGAGTAATGAGACTAGCATTTGAGTTTTAGGTACAGAAAAAGACAACCCTTAACCTTTCATAGAGTGGATGCTAGGATTCAATGAAAGAGAAAGAGTCAGCCTTCTTGGTAATTACCTAAGTAATTTAATGTGTATTGGTTGGTTTTTTGGTCATCTGAAGGAGAATACAATCAGGATTAATTACAGGCCATGGTGATCCTCGATCTCCACCATTGGCTTGACCTGAGGCATCGGGGACTCACCACAACCTCCATGCCCACCCGGAGCAGCACACGTTCCTTCCATCGTCTGATCTCCTCCTGAGACTTCTGATCCTCCTAGGATACTGTCGTAAGCCGCAGCCACAGGATTAATATATGTGGAAATGGCAAGTACACACTGTGCACCACGATCTTGACGTTGCGGATGACGTCCGGCACCTTAATCCTCACTTAATCCTCATCGGCACCGGAGGTTGTGATAAGCAGCGGTTGGCCTCGTTCCAATGTCGGCAGAACAGTCCCCGCCGGAAGCTTCTCCAGATCCGCGATCCACAAGAAATGGTTTGGTTTGGCACAATGTGGAACCTGACGTTGCTGATATAAGAGTGAGAACCGGAGAAGATCGAAAGGTCGTCAACGGCGAAGACCGTCATATTGTTAAGAGTCACAAGCTCGGCGTACTTCACCTTTCTAGGGAGGGCTAGGATGCTGAAGCCATTGTTACGGAGCATGGCATCTCTGAGCATCAGGCGCATGATAGCAGGCTGCACCGAGCCGGAAGTATTAATATGTTGACCAGAACGATGATCTGGATGGAACGGGAACGAGAGCGAGGTCATCCTCTCCACGTCGCAAGAAAACGGAGCGATGAAAGCTTGAAGGCCATGAATAACCACCATGCCGTTGTGGAAGGTGTGAAGCTTGCTTCCAGTCCTTCAATGGCGCTCACTCTGGAAATGGCTGCCTCACTGCGTGGACTCCTACCATCGAAGCAAACTAGCCTGGCCCAACATGTAAACTTTCTCCATGAGATGGGCTTACCCTATGATTGCCGGCTTACAAAAAGAGGTAAAGATTGAAACATTCCTTATTTGGTTTGGCTTGCCTATCTCTTTGCCTTTCGATTTCTATCTTTCTCTCTGAATCAGAAAGCCTGCGCTTCGCTTCCCAAGATATTTAGGGAAAAGGGCCTTGTCGGCCACCGCTTGCTGACGACGGAACGCATCGTCAATGAACGTTGGACTTAGTTGGAAAGGTAGGTGTTCGGCATGTCCCTTGGTTGCGAACTTTTTTAGTAGGGCGGGTTGCTTTGGGGATCCCATTCCTCACGTTACCGTTGTCCCCATACTTCACCCTTTCAACACTTGTATACTTTTTCATTTCAATAGTAAGGCCTGCCCCTGTCTCCAACAAGTGTGTGATCCACTGATTCACTGAGTGACTCTTTCTTACCGCGGCAGTCCCTATCTCTTAAAGCCTTATCAGACTTCCGATCCATCCCTTGCCGATTGAAGAAAGCCTTAATTAATATGGTCTCAAACAAACAAAAGAAGCGAGAAATTTCTATCTTCTTAGTAAAGCGCGGCGCTAGCTGCAATCAAACTCAAGCGCAGACTAGAAAGGGCTTGGAAAGGCGCCGTCTCCCTTCTTACTGAGAGCAGAGCTAGTTGCTGTCATTCATACATTGTTCCAAGCCGGAAAGACTAATTACGGGGAAGCTTTCAAACGAAATACGCGGTCAAACAAACTAGAATACTATGAAGCGGTCTAACCTAAAAGTATAGATAACATAAGGGGATGGGAAGGCTAAAGACGGACTCGCCTCGCGTACGCTCTCATTTGATATAGGTGCAAGCGGTTAAGCGGTGAAAGAAAGGCGGGGAAACGGTCGAGTTTCTACGCCGGGGGAATTGAAGGAATTAGTTCCCGGTTCTCACCTCTCTCCCGACGGACATACCTTATCTAAGATATATAACAGTCGAGTGAGGCTTCTTTTGTCCCTCGCTCATTAAAACGAGTCAGCTTTCGCCCCTATACGCTTAGCTCTTTCACTTCGTACCTATCACTTTCAGCTCTCTCTCCCTTTAGACTAGGCTTGCTTTCTTTTGCTGTGTCCGGCTCTTATTGACGTCTTTCCTTCCGCTATACCTTATCTCTTTTCCGCTTCGACCCTTCTTTCTTCATAGGGCACTGCACTCCAGTGTTGCTTCCCCCTCTATCAATCAAAAGAATATGTTAATCGTTACCGATACCAGACAGAGTTGCTTTTCCTTGGTCTTATAGTTCGTGACCTATAGCCGGCAGATAGGGGCGGAATGTCTATCTGCATATCACCTGGATGGGGTTCCCATTCGCCTATCGTCTTCTTGTTTAAGATGTAATGGTTTTGTTTGAGACTCGGATGAAAGGTTCTCGCAAGGGCTTTAGCCTCTTGACAGCCAGGAGCCACAACGGTCTCATTCCAATCTGCCATCTTCCGTAAGGTGAAGGAAGCAAGAGCCTGTGAGACCGCAGGAAGAGCTCCGCTCAACGTCTAATCACCGTGTCCGCTTGGGCCGGATCTGGGTATGATTGGTCCCTGCTACGTCATATAGCCTACTGGTTTCCAATAGCTTGTTGAACTTCAGGAAAGGATTTCTCCTCAAAGACGTTCCACGTTCCAAGGGCGGGGAATCTGGGGTTCAAAAAATAGCAATAGCTAATTTTTAAGCATAGTGGCCATTGAAAAGAGTGCCGAGTCATCAGTCCCACAGCCTAGTCTTTCAAAGAGAACAGGGGATTTGCCCACTACTAGAACGAGGACAGGCCTCTCGGATGAAGTAAGAGCGCATTCCATGTCCAATTCTATTCCTGAAAACAGCCAAGCAGGGGATTCGTTCACAAGAGAAGATCCAATTCTTTCACACGGAAGGACTCTCTCTTATTGGCTTAGCCTTTCGAGTTGCGAGTTGAAGGTACGTCGTTAGGCTGCTCATTCTGCTCTCATTCCTGGTAAATCCCAATTCTTCCTGAAAAGAAAAGAGGACATTCACAGCCTATTCTTTGTGCGTGGGTGTGGACAGAAATTACTAAGGTAAGATAACAACAGATAAGAGGAAAGGGCTTACGCCGAATGCCAACCGAAACCCTATCTTCTTTGAAAAAAAAAGTATGTCTGCAACTTTTACATTTATTTTGGGGAACAAAAGACTCCCCCATGATCTGCTCACCATACATAACTTTCCACTATAGAACCCATAGGCAGCCAAGAGTCATACCAGAGAGATGAGATGTATTGGTTTCATTGCCAACTTTAAGTATAATATATCTTATACCCAACTCTCTCACCTGAAAAAGTTTCCTACAAACCCAGCTACCATTATTTGGTGGTTTAATACACCAAGGGGCCCTAACTGAATGAATTGAGGTTGAGTAAAAGCCATTCACTTGAGGATTGGGATCTTAGGGCACTGTATAATTCAAGATCCTCATAAACTATTCAAGGCCCTGATGGTCACTCTCCCCGCGCTCTACTACAGGAAAGCTAGCCTGGTGGATCCACTACACGCTAAGAAGCAAGTCCCGACTAACTAAGTAAATCCGGGTTAGACTGAAAGTGACCAGAAATTGCTATCTTCTTTCACTAGCGATAGAGCGAAGCGTAGCCGTGTTTAAGCCGAAGGCGATAGTGATTCCAGTGTTTACTGAGCTATATCTCTATCTATTAGTTATCTGGCTTAAATAAAGAGTTTAGACTTACGATACCGAGAAAGCAAGCCACGGCTTGAAGTGAACCCTAAGATGTTCGAACGAGACTGTTCAGGAACATGGATTGTGGGTATACCTGCACAATAGCTTTCTCTACGAGCCTACAAGCTTAGCTTTGGTTTAGCTTCCAACTAAGGCATAGGACCTATGCTATGATAGGGTTCTCCGCTTCATCGATCTCCCCTTCCGCCTTTAGTATTTGAATGGATGCTGCTTTAGCTGAGTTGATTATGGAAGAGACCCGGTTAGCCCCGCGGGTGCCCACATCCTTAGGCAGTATGGATTCTGTTTTAGCTGCTGCCGGCTTCAGCCCATAATTGGGTGGTACATGCATTTGAACCTCTTTTTCCTTAAGGAGCTCCAGTTTTATCAGTACTTCGTTCTTGGGAAGCCCTTCAAGGAATCGTTTCTTTTGTTAAGCAAGCTAGAATGTGTTTTCTGCTGCTATCAGGAGTTCCTGACCCAAGGAGCTACTTCTTCGTTGAGCTATGACCTTCTTGTGATCTACCTGCCTTACTAGCTGTACTGTTGGTCGCTTACCTCTTTCTCCGGATTGGAACTTAGCCCTAGATTCAGTATCTGGTATGAGATGAGTGTATGGTGATACACATTTCCAAAGAGAGAATGGAGGACTGAAAGAAGGCTAAGGAGCTGCTACAATAGCATTAGCGCTTCCAGGCACGCTTGCCTATCACTTCTGCTTCCTTCATCCTACTCTACTTCTCTTTCTTTAGCAAAAGCTTCGGCCTTAGGTCTGAGAGCTGTGGTACTATAGACATCATATCTAGTGAGTCTTATTATTTCTTCGCCTTTTGCTTTCGTCCTCTTAACATGCTTCAGCCTTCATCTTTCGGCTTTAGGACTAACGGCTATCTATTCCGGCTTATTTCACTTGAATAGCTTATTTCAAAAGAATAAATAGGTATTCAGTGAGTGACTCTTTCCGTCTTTTGTTTAGGTTCATTACGTGTGAGTTTCGTCTCTTTATCAGTGAAAGTGAATTCGGTTTATTAATTGCTTAAGGATAGTCCTTCCCCCAGGTGTAAAGTCTGATGTTCGATGATCCCCGGGTGAAACCCTCAGGCTCGACTCCCATGCCAGAGACTCGTCCTAGTAACCGAAATCCAGGGGGGTGTTCGACATGGCGGGCTCCAAGCTACACCCTTCTCCGCTCCGCTACCAAATCATAGATCTTCCAGAGAAGACCAAAGCGAATGAGCTCACTCGATTCGCTTTGGTCTTCTCTCTATCTGGAGTCTCTTTAACAGGAAATGGAACTCCATAGAGATCTTAAACTTGAAGGGGGCTCTATCTCCATAGCTTCTACTGCTTCTAGCCGGCATCGGCTATGGATCACGCCCATCATCAATCATCATAAGGACATCTCGTATGGGTTTGGATCATCGGCCCTGGTGATGGCTCCCCTGACTAGTAAAGGAACTAGAAGAGATGCTATTGGTGCTATCGGTACTGCTCTCGTTATCATCGGCAGATATGCCTCTTGTTCTATTAGCGGAGGTCTTTCTCTACTCTACTGCTGTTGGTATCGGCTTCTGGATATCCTTCTGCTTCTACTGGTGCTTATGGATCGCTTGCTGGATCGAACCCAAAAACGGATAGGTTTGATCGGCCGGGTAGGTCGAATGAACACTCAACTGCGTCATCACGGCAGCGATGGATGTCCAACCTTAATCTCTCTTTCTTCTCAATAAAGGCGGGGATGGACTCTTTCATTAGGGGGATCGGTTCCGAAAGTCTTTTCTTCACCTTCTTGATCCAGGCCTTCAAGCTAGCAGATCAAATCATGGGTTTTCATCCATCTGGAAGTCGGTTGGTTGAAATGCGGTTATGCCGGGTGGACTAAAGCCAAGTGGGAGCGTATTATCAATAGGAGCACGCCCGCTTTTAGCTCTAAGTCATCGATAGAATATCCAGGGCCTATTCGTGCTATTGGTTTTCAAACCAAAGATGCTTTCTTTGGTCTGTAAATGGATTAGGAATAGGCTCTTTGTCTTTTATCTGCGGACATAGTGGATAGAAGACTTGAGTAGCTAAATTGAATGAGGGGCCTAGCTTGCTTTCTTTCGAGTCTCAAGCTTTCAAGTAGCTTTGACTAACACGAATCTTTATAACCAAAAGAGTATACATACCCTAGGATGGAGTAGTAAGCTCTCCAAATCTTATCTGGTTTGGAGGTTGTTCCGCGTTTGCACAGTAGTGAAAGACCGACCCAAAAAAGCTAGGCTCGATGCAATTGAGTAAAAGTGGAGGGATATGCGGTCTCTTCAAGAATCAATGCCGCTTTCTAAGCCCGATTTGCTTCTTTTCTTCTAATAGAGTAGAGGAAACCCCTCTTCTTTCGTCTATTCTTTGGTTAAAGCGGCTAAATCCTATGGAGCTACGTGAAAGCTAAAAGCTAAGGTGCGTCTTTACTTTAACATTTCGAAATCTCTTTCTCTCTTGGAAAGCCTTATAGTTCTTGATTCAGTAGGACTTATCCTTCATTATGCTAGAGGCAAGAGGCCCTTATAAAGCATATGAAGGAGAAGGCTAAAGCCCTATAACAAGATAAGAAAGCCCTGACCCATGTTGTCTATTTTCGTAGGTGAATCAAGTACAACAAGTAAGGTCAGGGTAGAGGATTTTGCTCTGCTATGCAGATCCACTAGACTAGGAAAGAAGTACGCATTGCTTACTTACTGTTTCTGTTTTTTCGATCCCTAGTAGCTAATTAAGTTGCTAGTAGGGCGAGAAGGGGAAGGAAGGGAAAGGATAGCCTTTTTTCATAAAAGCTCTTCATAAAGACCTATGAGACCGCGTTTATCCTTAAGATATAGGAGGGCTACTTACTGGTGGAACACTTTGAAGGAAAGGTACAGAATCTGAGTCCTAGGCCACAACAGCACCTCTTTATCCCGAATCTTTTCTTTTTCCTCATCAGCTTTCGAGCCCCTTTCTACAAAATCTCTTGCTGTCTTTTCCCGGTTGGAATCCTTTTTTAGCCGAGTTTTGTCTTTACCTTTCTCCGCTGCCAGATAAGTTGGCTAACCGTGGCCCTACTCCTTTCATGCCTCCCCCAAAATACATCCACTCTGTAAGGAGATGAGAACTCTTGGTCTAGGAGTCAAAAAGAGGTGGAACTTCTATTCTATATATACGCTATTTCGCGCTGAGCGAGGCTGCTTTCCCTCCTTACGTTGGAGTAAGCTTCTTCTCTGATTTCATCACCTTCTCTTTTGTCAAGCAAGGAATAACCAGCCTGAGGGAAGTATTCGTTAAGCAAATCCGTACGCAAATAGGGAAAAGTAAAATAACGAGAATAGAAGCAGTCAATCGGTAGAAGGCAAGCAACTCTCGTAAGAGGTCTTCCCGGTCTAGCTTCACTAACTGTATTCACAGTTTTCCAGATCTACTTTCTCATCGGACAAATCAAGGAATCAAAATGACAATAACTACGATTGATGGAGGAGAGACATATGTAGGTTGGTACAATCGGGGGTATCACCATATTAAGCTTATTGAGTCAGGATTCAAAGAGATACCGTACAGGTCTGGCTTTTTTCGATTGTTCCTGGCCCATCGAATAGAGTAGCAATTTATTTCCCGGGAGCACATAACATTTTCTTTTTTTTTTACGCAATTAACATAGTTACCCCCACAGAGTACTTTTCAGATTCAACCTACCCTTTCTTTCTAGCTATAATAACTTCCTTTACCTCTACAACACCTTGCTGGGATTGCTTGATTGGGTTAGCATTCATAGCACGAGATGCAGTTCAGTTAAATAGATAACTCCATCTTTCCTGCCAGTCTGTCTAGCCCGTATAGAGTAATCTCCTCCTGCTTGACCGCTCTAACAGACTGACTCTTGAGTGAGTTGCCATTCGGACTTTTCAATTTTCCATTAAATGTCTGGCGTCAAGGTTTGGACCCCTAGGTTAGTTTTCTATCTTATTTATTGCATTGGATAACTTCCTGATTAGTAGCTTAACGCATTCATTTCATACTGCATGCTAGGGTGGAGATTATCTTTTTCAGAAAGCGTATGTCTTCGCTCTAAACACCGTACACGTACAGGTCTTAGTTCAGTCGCATCTCAAGCGCCTAACTCGAGATCTTCATTTGCTTACTCTCAAAAGCGCCAAATGAACTGAACTTTTCGCACCCGGCTTTACTTACATTGGCTCCATGTATGGTATGTTCGTAGGAATGCCCACATTGAATTAGCATGAATGCCGGCTCAATCAATCCATATATAGGGTGATGTAGAGCTCCTGGAAGGTCTTTCTTCAAGCCAACCGTCAGTTCCTGAGTTGAGGGTTTCGGAGTTAAGTCGAATATTCCAAGAGGCGCTCACCCAGGTAGCTAAAGGGGCGTAGCCCTCCTGTTGTTCCAGAGACGGGAGGATAATAAGACCACGATCCTCCTTCTTAGGCCGATCGAAGTCGAAGGGTTTCAGATTGAAGGTTGAGGCATTTCTAGGAAGACGGATTCTCAAAGGTTACACCTAGGTAGAAAGGAGATTTGACAGTAGATCTATTCCCAGTAGAAGAGATTATGATCCGAAGGAAGCAATGCCTTCTAATTGAGTCTGATCCTACTCCCTTAAGGTAGACGAAACTAATAAGAAATCCAATAACCCTGGCTTTCGCCCCTTAGATGAAATGCTAATTCTCTCCTCTTTAGGAGGTCTTACGGAGGGTCTTTACTTAACTCGACCTCTAAGCCGTAGAATAGAAAATGATCGCTACTTATGATGAAATGTCATAGAAAGTCTAATTATCTCGTCTCTTCCCCTCAGGCTCCGGTGGGAAGAGACTATTTAGTAGTTAGAATCCCATCCCGACCTGAGAAGGAGGAGCATCCTCTATCTATGGAGATAGTCAGTTGAAAGCCTCCTCTCTTACTTGTCCCCTCTCTTCTCCCGGAGTAAGAAATGCAGTTTCCGATTCAGACTCTTTTCCTGTTACACGTAAAAAGATTGATTGAATTACTCTTTCGCATTTTCGCATGTTGTTCAAGAGATAAGGCAGCAAGCCAGTAATCTTCCGACTTAGGAAAGCCGTAAAGAAGTCTTTCTTTTTAAAGGCTCTCTGCCGGGCATTACGAAGGCCAAAATCAGCCTCATTCCTCACCTCTTGTAGGCAAGGAAGAGGGAAGACTTATAGCTTGAGGAGTTAGTTAGGACTTTACTTCTTCTATTTAGAGTTACGAAAGCAGGACTTAAGTCATAGCCAGGAGATAAGTCATAGCTTACTTTTTCTCTTTGTGTGAATCAAGCCGCTAGCAAAGAATTGATTGTAGTATGATTTGTACAATTACCGGGTAAATTGTTAACAAGGAATGCAAGAACAATAGATGAGTTCTTCCCTTATCTTCTATGCTCAGGTAAGAGAGATGACTGAGATGGGAAGAAGGGGAGTTGGAAAAGCACGGCATTAGATGAAGGATCACCTTCCTTCCTTAAGGGGATGGAGTCAGGGATAACATTCGATTAGGGCAAGCAGGTCTGTTAAAGTAAAAGCATGGAACTGATAGCCATAGGCTTGAGATGAAGAGTTCCGCCCTCAGGGAATGTAGTCTCAGGATGAATGCCCGAAAAAGCAAAGTCAAAGACAGAAGAAAGGGGCCGAGGAAGAACCTGAGATCATGGAGTTGGAATAACATTCTCATTCATCAAGAACTTAGCTTCCATAGGGAAGGGTGAGCCCCATCTTCAGGTCGCTCCAGGCTCTACCGGAACCGAGCCTACCTTGGGGCCTTACGAGTGAACTGCCTTACCTTAAGGAGACGTCGGACTGCCCTTTGGCAACTTCCCATGAAGTTGTGCTTTCTTCTTTACTGGCTGTAACGTAACAAGCGAAGCACTTACATTCGCTCGATTCCTTCCTTTATGCATTACTACCCTGCTGTGCTCGTAATCAGCTGAAACCATATAACATTTTAATTGAATTAAGGCTTTCGCAGCCATCAAGATAGAAAAGTAGATCGTTCCACTCTAGCTTATGTTAGCCTTTCGTTCACTTACAAAACAGAGGAAAAAAAGACTAAGGCTTTTCAACTTCAATTTGCCTTTAAGCCGGCCTTCTTCTCACTCGTATTTGCTAGTGGTGAATCATATCCATCTTTATGGTCGTTAGCCCCTACATTTTTATCCTTTGCTATAGCCCTCTCCATCTTTGTTGGCGTAACCGCCCCTTGATTGGGCGTATGTCAATGCCCGGTAGTATGAGCTACTTCCTCTGAGAATGATCACAAGCATTACCTATTGAAAACTGTCTTTTCCCCTCTTTCACGCCGACTTCCCCTAAGACCTCTTTTAACTCGCTTGATCGACTAGTTGGCTGTCAGAGTTAGCGCTTCGGCTCTTCTTTCTCTTTTCTTTCTATATGAGATGACTCCCTTTCCATTGAAGTGGGGATTGAGAGCCTTTCTTTCTAAATGACTAAAAGCTCTTTTACTAGGAGAATCCAAAAGAGAATTCCACCTTTGTAAAGTCTGTTTCAAGTTCAAATTACGCCTTTATTCTAGTTGCTATTGGATTTGAACCCAAGCTTAGACACCCCGAAGGATACCCCAGTCGGCGCATAAGGAGTTGGGTCAGAGATTCTTACTCAATACTATATACTCTACTGGACTAGTTACCATGCTTCCTCACCCTATTTTGCTTTGCAATTCCTTCGATAGCTTCTATATTCTATAGTATAGCCAGTCCTAATCCTCGCAACTCCTGCAGGCCAAGCCATTGGCATTCCCAATAGTCTTCGGTCTGGCCTATCGCTACTCTAAAGAAAGGGCAAGCAAAAGAATAGGAAAGGTAGTCTTCTAAAGATTCATAAAAGGATGGCTGATACAGATAGGATTGAAGCACTTCGACCAACGGCCTATGCTGATTGATACAAGAGGAACTCGAGATAGCACTTCGCCAGCTTCGATAGATGTTGGGTATACGTGACGTGTGGCAGAGCCGAGGTAAGGCAATAGGTTGCTCGATCTTTTCCCTTATTAGTTGCCTAGCTAGCAAGAGCAGAGCCGATAAGGAAGCATGGATGTGTCTTCGGTATCAAAGAAGAAGAAGAAAAGGTCTTCTACCTCGACAAGGCAGCTGGTAAGGCCTCCACTTTCATTCTGATTGGCTACCAGAAGGGATAAGAACTAAGCTTTGACCTCTACCTATGAGCTAGCTTGAAGACGTATAATGTGATCCCCATTACTGATGGACAAATCTGTTTGGAAACAGAGCTCTTTTATCTTTGACTAGACTAAATCGGCCATGATGAAGGGTTGGTTTCCTCATATTCCCATTAAAGTGGACCATTACAGATGAGCTAAACAGCATAGATATATCGCAAGCAACTGATTGATTGCGCATTAGAGAAGAAAAAGTAAAGCAAACAATAAAGAAGGAATGCCATTAAGCGGGAGGAAGTCTCAACCGTTAAAAAGCCTAAATTCTAGCTATAAGCATATTCGAATATAAATT
The DNA here is from genome assembly GCF_003086295.3 of Arachis hypogaea. Classification (NCBI taxonomy): domain Eukaryota; kingdom Viridiplantae; phylum Streptophyta; class Magnoliopsida; order Fabales; family Fabaceae; genus Arachis; species Arachis hypogaea. The sequence continues at coordinate 907,209 of NW_027255450.1, read as the reverse complement.
TTAGAAAGTGTGCGAATTCCAATCATGCTTTATATATTCATTGCGTATTGCATCAGAAATGTTAGGAACTAGACCGACCCATTACACCTAACCCTACTGCCTTAAGCACATGTCCGCTAGCAGGTATTGTTATTTAAGCAAAAGGAAGCTCATTCTCCATTATCGACACGAAAACAAACCCTACGAAGGCCGTGCACATGATAGTTTTCATGAAAAAAAGGATTATATGATTCAAAACACGCAGCTTTCGCCGGGTGCATGAAGGCAAGAGCCAGGCTCAAACCCGTACCAGACAGTACAACCAATGCCCAAGCTGACCAAAATCAAGAAACGTCCATACTTACCCTCATAATGAGTCATTACCTCCACCAAGATTTATCGTGGACCATACCACGCAAACCGGACCCGATACTGCTAAAAGAAAACAACGATTGAGCATAAAGACTATTTTAGGATAAACCAAGAGAATTACATAAAAAAGACAACTTCTCAAAAGATTCTGGTAACTTCAATTCTTTAAATAAGAACTTTTACTGACCCGGATGAAAGCGAAAACCGAACCCCATACGACTTGAATGATAATAATGCATAATCTATAACAGAACGAGGGAGCTCGTACTTTCTCACTAATAGACTGGCACCAATGAGACTGTGTACAACTCTGTAAGCAACGATGAAAGTGATCACGATACAACTATTTGGAATTGGATGATTGCACTAGACTCGTTGAAGAAGATGAAGACGAATCACAATCCGTATTGTTCTCCAAAGAAAGATCGTCGAACTCCTTAGTTAGATTAAATATTTCGACTTTATCTACTATCTCATATAATAATTAAAACCATGATTGATTTTCCATTGCGATATTTATTGATCTGTGTGAGTTTCCCAATTGGCTTTATCTCTTACATTCTTCTTTATGTTTATATGTTGTCATGTGTCTCTACCCTGTTGCATCAGTATTATGTTCACCCATGCTATGAGAGGTTCTCGTTCTCCGGGACGAGTAAGACCGGCATGGGCTACATGAGCCCCCAATAGTTTACCGGATAAATTGAGTTGTCGGGCATTCCCGGCCCACCAAGCGAAACCGGTGGTTTCTTGGTCACGACCGGCTAAAGGGGCCTTACTTATTCAGGGGGGGCTCTCCCCCCTTAAACCAATCTTATGGCTTATAGTAGAGTATATTTGAGCATGCAAAATCGGATTGTATGTGAGCTTCCTTTGAGGAGAAGCCAATTGTCTTTTTAGACTACCCATTCAGCCTTAACGCACCAATGGCTAAGAAGGCCGGTCGTAGATCAGGGGACTCATTGTACTGGTTACTGCTATTGCTAGTGTGTTTGCTGTACTGACTTAGTTGGTGTTAGTGGACTGACAGAGCGAGCTGGAAAGGGGCTTGATTCGTTTTTTCCGGGGAAAAAGCAAGCGGATCAATCAAGAGAGCTAGCTTCGGTCTCACGTAGGCAAGGACGGACGAGTGAGGATTGGCCGAGGGGAGTCCATGATGTAGCTGGGTACAAATAAGCAAGTAAAAAAAAGACACGTATAAGCCAGTTACAGAGGAGTAGGCAGAGGACGACGAAGCCAGTGGGGTAGGGACGGATCACATGGTTTGGGGTCAGGGGCTGGAGATTGACGATTGACTGAGCGTGCTTTGGAGTACTCTCTGACGGATTCGCTCTATTATTGCCTCCTATTCTTGAGGGAGTGATCAGGATTAAGACGCGTGGCGATACCCACTATTTTTTTCCCTTTTTTGGTCGTACTCAAATCCGTACGGGGAAAGGACAATTATTCAGCGCACTAAAGTGGATGGGGTTCCATATTCATGAAAAGCCTGAACCATGTTACTCCACCAAGACAACCTATCTTACTAATAAGAATAGGGTTACAAATCAAATTATATAATAAATAATAAAGAGAAAAGGGCTTCCAACGTCTATAAATAGAAGCTGCTTTCTCTATTTTGCAAAGCAAAGGGAGATATGGATCCAGCTACCGCTGAAAGACTTTATCAAATGAATCAAGCAATTGAAAATGTGGAAAATGCTAAGCGCGAAGAGCAGCAAACTCTGGCTCTCTTCTGGGAACACATGCCGGCGATCGATCCCAGTCTCATACGAGATCGTATGCTGGCTATACAGAATAAAATCCAAGCCCTCGAAAACCGAAAGAGGGCCCTCATCCTAGAACGGGAATTTCTGATTGTCGGGGCGGCCTCCAGCATCCGCGGGGAACAAGGCGGAAACAACTAAGAGTCCGTTGTTTTTGCTTTTTACTTTTTTTTTATGTTGTTTGTTAACTATGTTGTAATGTTGTGTTTAGTTGTGTGGCTGGTCTATGTGTGTGTAAGCTTCCTATTGTACTCCCATGTAACAAAATGCTTGTAGTGCTGGAATGAAAAAAATCAGCTTTGTTCTAGTTCATTCTCTTTCCCTGTTTTGTGCATCAATTTTATTTGAATGATTTTTGAAATATCCTTTTTTTCTTATTCATTTCGAACATATACAAGCTAAAACTAAAGCCAACAGGGTGGACGTTTTTATAAATCCTCTAATAGCATAGCAGATAGCTTCCATGCCTCGCTATCCTATCTTTAAAACCGCCACTACGGTGTCGTTAAAGCGCAGTAACGTTAACAAGATACCCGAGACTAACCTAACGATTTCAAGTAGCCGTAGAATAGAACGAAGATCGTAGAGCACTGAAGGCTACGCTTGCTCGAACATCCAACTCAAAGCCCGCCCGCTTGCTTGCGAACAAGAACTACCAGTTTACAGACCAGTTTCGGCTAAAGCCCCCTATCTTGATCTTAAAGTTCCCTTTGGCTAATAATAGTTGATGAAATAACAAAACTCTAACTGGGCAGACCCTTAATCACTTCTAGTGGACTATGCATAGGGCTACCCACGGAGCGGTGAAAAGACAGAATGTATTCCTATTGATTCTAAGGGAGAATGAAGGACGGAGTGGAGGATGGAGGCGGATCGGTTGGAACGCGGGCTAGCCCTCTTGGAATCATTATTACTTTGAAGACAAGAAGAAAGATGCACCTGCCACCGACTATTTCAAGAAAGGAGGATTCATCCCATAGCTTTGTTGGAGTTTGAGGGTTTCTTCCTTCCCCTTATTAGGGCTGGGAGCGGTTAATATATAAAGTTTGATTGCTCGTGAAAGTTCCCTCCACTGGGCTGTCATCAATGTTAGCAGATCGGGTTAAAAAAAGAATACGTAATTAAGTTACCTTTGTCAGGGGCTAAGTTCCTTTAATAGAATCCTCGGGGAAAGAAGAGAAAGAAGTCCTCAGTACCAGACGGGGCACTCTACACTCTAGCCGTCTTTCCTAACGAACCGAACTACCTTGAGACTTTTGTCTATTTCCCGTGGGAGTTTGCTTAACCCGTGAGATCCCCACCAGTCCTTCTTTTCTCATGAAAGTCTAAGTATAATTCGACCTTTTTCATCTTCACTCAATCGCTGTCCCAATTAGAGTATCTATCTACCTATGCCCTCGCTTGTTATGCCTCTTGTCCTCTTGCTTTGTCACCTTCTGACTTTCCTGCTTGACTTTGCTTGTATCGGGTGAAGAGAAGGGGGTGGTAGCATGTCCTTTAGCGAGGCTAGGCACCTTCCTTAAAAGAGGAAGCATCCAATCTTTAGCATCCTAGCCAGGGAAATCCCCGAATCGCGAGTCTGGGGTATATACTTTTTCTTTATCCCCCAGAGAATCCGACAAGAAAGAAGATCAAAGAAAGTACATATGGGCAAGATAAATCTTCCATTTCTAAGAGAATGTCATCAGTAGAAAAAGCAAAGGAGGATTGATGGCATGAACCGGTATGCTCCATCCGCTAATCCGCTTAGGAGGCGGGCAGATGATTTATGTGATTGGGCGGACGTACTTTTTAGTAATTCGAAATTGGAAAGGGCCTGTGAAAAAACCCCCACCGAACAGGACCGGTAGTCTCCATAGGGACTTGGCTCTACTATAAGGGAAAGTAGATAGACGGCTCTACGTCTTCAGGTTCGAAATCTCTCGTCTTTAAATCAGAAATAGGTCCTTCAGAAGATAGTGAATTACTGGCGTGAAGCAAGGGTGCATGGCAGGCTAGCTCTTTAGTTTATCCTGATCCTACGTGACTAGGTCAAAGATGAATAGTGAATACTCCGCCCCGGGGATAGATAGTAGGTAGATTGACCTTTCTTCGGGGATCGGCTCAACCCGTAAGGAAATAGATTTCCACTTTTTCTAAGTGTAATCGACTATTGTTGTCGATCCATTATTTATGAGACCCGAGAAAGGACTGATCATTTGCAGATCATTCATAATTGAGGAATTACATCGTGACAAGAAGATGCTACCTTCTTTTTATGGCGTTCTACTAAAGCAATAGTTTCATTTTGTTCCCAAGGGAACCAGGAACAGCCCATCTTGGAGCTGACCCTACATCCACGGATTTCTATTCCAGATTATATGTAGGTCTTTTCACTAGCTTGAGCCGGGCTGAACCATTCATCCTTCATCCACCGATCACCAAATCGGCTTAGCCGAGACCCAATCCACTTTTTATAGTATAAACGCGTAATGGCACTATGGCAGGCACCAAGATCACTTGTTTTGTACCATGCCAAAGAAGAACTTTGGGCTTGGCCCTAGAGAGCAAAGCAATCAATCATCTTAAACGAACGGCATTTCCGCTTCTATAAACAGTCCATTCAAGGTATAAAGGGAATAGCGTTCAAGGAAACCTATCGTAAGACTCTGTCCGAAAGAACCCGTTCTACCTTTTCCAAAGATTAGAAGGTACTAGTCTCTGACAAGGACAAGTACCTTCTGTAGTGGTGGAACAGAAAAAGGAAGCCGCTTACGAGCTGCTTTCTCTCATACTTCTATTCGAGAGCCGGGGGGCGCAGTAGATGAGGTCTAACTGTCCGTAACTAAGGAGATACCTTTATCCGTTCCGTCAAAGAGATCACCTAATGCAAGCCGTGCAATACAGAGTGATAAGCGCGCAGTATAGCATTGAGGAGGATATATCAATATGCCACCATCTCTCTCAATATGCACTCATGAATGCTCGGTATAGGAAGCACCTATGTTTGTCTTTGGCTTTCCAGACAGACGCGTTAAGCAAGTCAGTCAGTTCAATGGGGTTGATTGGGAGCTCGGTAGCTAAGGAAGTGGGTCAAACCAGGCTGGAGAAAGCGAACGTTACGATCCTGTTGACCTTTCCTAAATTTATTATTCCGGTGGATGCAGACGGTGTTTGAATTTGAAAGGGGAACAAAACAAAGCCCTAATTTCTTAAGAAAAGAAAGATCGTAGCGTGTCTACTATAGATAAAGAGTCTCTGGGAATAGAGTATTCGGTACAACGAGAAGGGGTTTACTATGGTCAGTGCTGTGAAGTGGAACTAATCATGCCTTTACGCCTATCGTGGGCTATTCGAAAGCAAGAAGACAGGATGTTTTCCGACGAAATGCTCTTGATAAGTCTACTCTTTGAAGTGAAAAAAAAAAGATATTTACTAATATCTTTTTTTTCTAATGTAAGGAAATGAGACGACTCTTTCTTTTTCTATATAATAAAAAGTCCACACCAATCACGAGTTTTTCTCCATTCCTCTCGTATATCGTCGTAACGCCCTTAATACTTGGTTTTGAAAAAGACTTTTCATGTCATTCCCATTTAGGTCCGATTCGGATCCCTCCGTTGTTTTCTTTTCCTCCCGCACCCTTTCCTCGAAATGAGAAAGAAGATGGTACACTCGAATTGTATTATTTAAGTGCTTATTGCTTGCCAAAGATCCTACTTCTACAATTGGTAGGTCACCGGTTTATTCAAATAAGTTGTGTTTTCTGTGGTTTTCCCATGTTACAACTTCCGTACCAATTCGGTCGATCCGGAATGGATCGGTTAAACATTCCATTAGGGAGCCTGGTCTTTACTCTTCTGTGTGGTATTCATTCTCGTTTGGCTCTTGGAATCACATCCAGCAGTGGTTGGAACAGCTCGCAAAATCCAACCACTTCACCTACTTCATTTCCCCCAACCGTTTCTCGTACCTCTATTGAAACTGAATGGTTTCATGTTCTTTCATCGATTGGTTATTCCTCTCCGTTCGTATCTCTTTTTCCAATTGCGGTCTCAATGAGTTTACAAGATTGAATGGCCAATTCTCCTCCGGACCCTCGATTCGATTGTTTTCCAAGAATGTTAAGCCGGGTATGTAAGCCATGTATCTGGGAGGAACTTAAAAGAAGAGAAGGGCTTTCGGTTTTTTGCACCCTGTTTTGGTCTTGCAGTTATTTAGAATTCTTTATTAGAAAGAATTCTATATATGTCCAATCTCTAGTGGTGGTGGAACCAACCAAGATGTATGTCGTCCGACCCGACCTCAGACTCTTTCTTCCCTACCCATTTTTTTTGACTCTCTGGCTTTTGTTATTTAGGTGGTATCCCGAGATTGAAGAGATCAAATCCCTCCCGGGAACACACGAAACAAAGATATGAACTACGTAAATAAAAATGGAAAAGAGATGTTTCCAATTCATCCAAATCAGAAGCTTTTTCTATATCCATATGATCTACTTTAGTAGATCGATATTGCCCATATAATGAAAGCAGATCTTGGTCCATGGAGTCCCAAGAAGGTAAGAACTCCAACCTGTCCGATGCTTCTTCGGCCAAATACAATATACAAGTGGGACCTGCACTATGAGCAAGCTGTGCGAAAAACCGCTTCTTTTTTCCGCTTTCGCAACAACTTGGGCGAAATGGGGTTCTACCGGGAAACCATTGATTTTTGAGTTTTCACCATAGGTTACTGGTCGAGCCACTGGAATGAGATAAGAATCTCTGGAGATCTTTCCTCTCCACTTACTCGTAACAGGCTTTCCCTCTAGACTTCTTCCGAATTGCATAATTGTCCAAAACGCCTTTCCTCGATCTTCAAAGAAGACTGACTCCTCCTTATCCTTTAGGATAGGATCATCGTTGGTCCTTCTTTCACTAATGATCTCACTATTTTCTAGTAGTTTCGCGCGAACGCGCGAGGTACTATCCTTTCTATCGCTTGCGCTTGCTTTTCACTCTCAAAACAACGGTCTCTCTCTTCTATTTCTATAAAGCGAAGCGCATGGCGCTGAAGTGAAGAAAGCTCAATAAACACACACGAGCACGATGCAGGGCATAGCATAAATGAGATCGCAGATCATTTCATAAAATATATATGCTTGACCTTTCTCGATGCTTTGGGGTGACTCACCAACCGACCCAGCAGTGATCGATGACAGAATGGTACGAACAAATCAAAGTCATTGGATTTGGTAGTTCTCCATTGACTTCTCTCTTAACCCCTTTGCATATGTTCCTAAAAGGGTGTGCACCTCCGGGCGGGGGCCGGCCTCCCACTCTCTTATGCAGCATTTATTAGCTTAGCTGAGTTAGGCCTTTGCGTACCCAATGAAATTAGTACTCGTCCGTGCCACCTTGTGTAATGCATAAAACCAAATCGCTGACCGGTGGGGACTCTCCCATCAATGAATGAGGTGCTTTTTATGCACTCCCCTATTTTCTTGGTTGGTGGAGATCTCGACCTCTTCCGAGTCAAAGCTAAAAAGAAAGCTCCTTTATTTATAATAAGATGTAATCCGCCAGAATAAATGGAATGAATGCGTATCCAACCCGCTGGTTGGGTGCTCCGGCCCTTCCCTAATAGTCTCCACCCACTAGTTCGCCGTTTGCTTGAAGTAGAGTCGGGCATTACCTTAGCAGCCTTATTAAAACTATCACATAGTTTTAATAATAGCTATTCTTTTCTCTTTTTCCTTTCCCCTTGTTTCTGGTGCCAGAAGTTCCTCCTAAGCCTTCTTCTTATCTTGATCTTGAGCGGACCTAAGCCCTCGGTTCGGTGGAAAGGGGGTGAAAGAAAGATTATTGATGTAGTAAGTAAGCTGGCCTTTCTCCTTGTCCACCACCGTTTTTTATTGGCACGGATGGACACCTCGAAGAGAATCCTTCTTATTCTGCCTGGCTGGCTTTGTACTGACTGATAAGAGTCTCCAATATGCAAGCCTTACACATGACTTAGTAAGCCAAAACAGGGCAACCCACAGCTCGCGGCGTGCGGTGCGGGTGGCTTTGGAAAAGGTATTTATGTATCAATCAGTAGCCAGAGAAAAAAAAAGTACAATTGCAACTTCAGACATTGAAGAAGATTTTATAATGAGAAAATTTTGCGCAAGCCAATGCCGCTAATAAACAAACACCCTTTTGAAATGAAAAAACTTGAACCCTAACATGTACCTACGGAGCAGAAGATAGATCGGTCCTCGTAGAATAGAACGTTCAAGACTTAAAGTCTGTTGTTCCATATCTATTACTAAACCTCGTGGTATCCACGTACAAAACATACCATTACCAATCAAATAATTAGCACATAGGTGTCGGTCTACTAAGCCAGTCAATCAAGTATGTAGTGTAGAGTCCATGGTATGGTGGAGGACAGGTTTTAGTCCGAGGAGTTCTGTGACCAATGGTGTCCGAATTCTTGCTTTCAACCTCCTATGCCTCATCCATTAAGGTAAAGGGAGGGCTTTCTGACTCGTTTTCTACTCCATCACAGGTATGCCCTTCGCAGTAAAACACACTAAGTCTTCCGAGAGTGCGAATTGCAGCTTATCAGGGCGGGTTCTTTCCTTGCCTTAGGGTTCGTCAGCCTTTGAGAACTAGTCCGATCTGGTAATTTGCTGTTCATAGGAGTTTAGAGAAGACGCGGGCATAGCTTATGTGTTCTACGTAGTTGGGAGTAACGCTTCTTATATAGTCTCTTACCCCGGAACTATAGAAGAGAATAGGAACGGGAATCCCCGGCTTTCTAACTTAGTTAGCCTTTCGTTGTCAATCCTAATTACCCACGGAGGGGAAATAGAATGATTTGATGCTTTGTACCTTCTCTGTCTTCAGGAAGCACTAAGTCTTTTTTCATCCCCGGGGACAAAGTCGAAGATGAAATAGTAAGTTCACGGCCTACTTACTTCCAATGGTTGTTTTCCTTGCTGTTAGGCCGATTCTTGCAACTTCTGCGCTTTCCCGCTCTTAGCAGCTCAGGCCGGGATTTTAACAAGATAAATAGGAAGCGTCGGGGAGGGCTTTGACAGCAATAGCATAAATCATTCTCAACATCGATCTGAATATGCTATTTAGGCTTGGAAAGCCATCTAGGAGGCATCTTCTTGAAACTATCCTTTCCGTTTATGATGCTGTAATGGCGTGTAAAGAGTAAGATAGAGGAATCAAGCAAGCACGGCTTGTATTCTCAAACTACGTATGATCTTCTTCCTTGTAGTTATGAGTTACGGTGGTTTTTATCCATCCCATAAGGGACTAGGAATCATTTCTCCGGACTTTCTTGCAAACAAATATTCCTTCATTTCGAACTTCTCATTCATAGGTTCACAGGAGGACAGAAATGTATGAAAACTTGCTTGGGTTCTTTAACGGCTTCTATTTCATCCAATGCTTTCAACTAGCAAATCTTACAAAGCTGGGGAAATTGTCAAAACTAATCAATCAGATTGATTAGTGAGTTCCCCCGATCAGTAATGGAAGAAAAGGGCGTTTAGAAAGAGACGAATTCACTCTGGTAAGACCGTATTGAAGTCTCTCTTCTGTCTCATTCAAGGACGGGCCTTTCAAACACACTAAATCATAACTACTAACTATCTACTAAAACTGTAACGCTCAGTCCTTACAGAGAGTTCAGTGGTTCGAAGAGGAAGGAAATAAAGACATGATTTAGCTCCTATCCTAGAACACAAACTCTAACTCTAAATAAAACTACTAGCTGCTTTCCTCAAGAGGAATGGAATCCAAGGGTGTTCTAAGTGAATCACAGGACGTGGGAAGAGATGCTAAAGGTATATGGAACGAAGCATCCAAGACTTCTTAAATGGCTTTCGTCTCAATCACAGCAGGACAGGAAGAAAGAGCCTAAAGATCTGTTATAGGATCCTATTGAGCTGATAAAGTAGTCGATTCTAAGGCATTAGTCACAGACTTCAGGGTGAATCCCCCCGTAGTAAGTCCCTACTAGACCAGAGCTTTTACCCGACCCCCTAGCTTCAAGCTAGCCGTCTTGCTACCTTCTTAGGCTGACGGGATGGTAAGACAATAGCAATAGAAAGGTTAGCAAAGATTTGTAATTGAATCACCGGGTAAGAATCTATTCTAGGCTGCTACTTAGTCAAAGACTTCCCGGTAAGGAAGATTCATTGAATCCTTATCTAAGGGGTAAGAAAAGGGGCTTTCAGAGCCAACTGCATTTCCTAACTATGTTACCACAGAGCCAGATACGGGTTTAGGCAGATCCGAGGTATCAGACTTCTTTACTTGTGACTAAGTCTTACTTACCCATGAAAGAAATCCGTTATGGAGGAAGAGACGATCATCTTAAAAGGCTGCTTTGCCTCCCGCTGTAAGGGATTGTAACTAAACCTTATTAGTTGCTCATTCTCCTCCTGCGGCTTCCTCTCTATTTGCAGTTCGAAAAGGCGGTTAAAGACTAATTAGATCGCATTGCCTTCCTGGTGGTCAATCTAAGGAAAAGCACTCAACTGCAACTAATGAGGAAGACGATGATCAGCCTAGAGCTGCCGGCTTGACTAGCTCAGTAGCTATCTGTTGTTCCGTTGCGTATAGTTCATGGTTAGGCCTTTCTAAAGGCCCTATCCGTATACTTCCCAGGCTTAGCAGGGAAGAAGCAGGAGGCTATCTTACCGGACCGGTGTGAAGAGCCCAAAGGGGATGATCCTCAATGGGTTTTATAAGTGATTACCTAGGATCTGTAATTGAATAGGGGGAAATGCCTACATCTAACAGACCTCCCGCTAACCCAAGTGAGCATTCAAATATCTGTCCTACATTCATTCGTGAAGGTACTCCTAACGGATTGAAGACCATATCAACAGGTCTTCCATCTTGCAAATAAGGCATATCTTGTTTGTCTAAAGCTCTAATGAAGAAAAAGAATGGTCCTAAGATTGCCTACTTGATCCGGTACTTTATTCTTCCCCTGGAAGGTTTTTCCCGGATTTCTTACTATCTTCGGTACTGCTTTTGAGAAGAATGAATCTCAAGTTTCATCCGGCCGGGTTCGTCTATCCTTTCGATACTGATTTCTCTCTCTGCCGTGAGCGATTGAATTGGAACGTGTTTTCCGCTTGTGGGACCATTTTATCTAACTAAGCCTTCGATTCCTTCCTTCGCAGGGAGTTCCAAAATGAGTAGGGTAAGCTTCCTAAGGGTATGGCTTCTCCGGAGCGACTAAGGACACACCCAATCAAACGATCGGTAAAACGGGTCTCCTTTGGTACAATCTCCTCGGCCGAGTATATCCCGTACGGTTGTTTTCAAAAAGTAGTGCAATCGCATTCTATGAACGAATTCCTTCATAGCCTTCATAGATAGAGTAGAGAGAAATGGGAGAAAGCAGATTAGCCACGTTCTAACGCCATCTTACTATCATAAAAGTTATTTCATTCCAGAGTCTCTGGCTGAGGGATATCTAGTTTAAGTGCCAGTTGCCATTGAGAAAAACAGGCATTTCCCTGCCTGTTTCCTTTGCTGTCGATGCAGGCGAGTTGGGCCTGCCGCTTTCTCAATCGAGAAATGAAAGTGTTCATATAAGCGTACTGAACGATTCTATCTATTACTTACGTCATTTCTTGTCGTCAGTCAGTCTTCATAAAGACAGTTGGCCGAGTCGAGACCCACTGCTCAAGTCTTCCTTTCCCCTTCGAACTTCACTATCTGACTATCGAGAATGAACTCGAATGTTAGAATAGGCTTAAAGAAGACAATTCCCCCTTTATCACTCTCTATCCACGGCCTTTGCTTTTTAAGTTTCTATTCGCCCTCACTCACAGGACGAAAAGACGACATTCTCTTACGGTGAGAACCCACCAGACTCGCCCACATGGCCCATTTCATGGTGAGCCGTAGGAAGGCATCTCACCTCTGGTATTACCAAAGGGCTCCACAAACAGTGCCTACCAAGCACAGGTGAAGGAATGAGGTTCCAATCTCATATGGGAGTTACAGACCCGCAGGGTAAACAGGAGTTCCGCTAAATGATACCGGCGCAAGGTCAGTCAATTCTTTCTTTAATTAGGATAGATCCCTAGTGCCATCGATTTTGCTCTTGGAAGAAGGGAAGTTTCATTTGCAAGAGTAGGCATAAGAGGTCTTGGAGTCGGCATTAGCCCCGTTGTTGGAGGCCCAATAGTAGGTAGTTGTTAAGTAGCTCTTCTTAGTTCGAGTCGGTGCCGGTAGCTGTGAACTCTTCTTTCTCGATGGGAAGAATAGGGTTGGTGTGGCGTAGCCAAGTCAATGGACTTTCCTTTCTTGCTTGAATTTACTTCCTAAACCTCTTCCTGCTCATTGACTATTGGGATAACTTGAATATGACTATGTTAAGGTTTCAGATAACCGCCTCCCATTAGTGATTTCATACCAGTTGAAGGACCCACGAGCCTTCTCATTGAATCCAAGAACTAGAAGGGAGGAGTGAATACCCGGGGATTTGTAATAGGAGCAATTCCGTAGCTACCTTTCAACATATACTTAAAAAAAGAATATCAAATCCTACGCAATCCCAAACTCCTAACATGCCTTTTTAACGCATCTCTAGAAATGAGTTTGGTCAAAGGGTCAGCAACCATTTCATAGGTGGAGATATACTTCATAACCAAATGAAGTGAAGTCGGGTGTCTATGTAAGTATTTTTTCTACCACGGAACTTGAGATCCTTTGCATAAGCTATTGCAGCCGTGTTATCAGAATAGATCACAACGGCTTTATCTTCTATATATGTCCCGGAATATCCAAACTTTGCAAGAATCTCCTTAACCATATAGCCTCCATCACTGCAACTGAGCAGGCTACAAACTCAGATTCCATCATGGATAAGGATTTCCTTCTTTCTTACTACACCACGTAATGGCTCCTCCGCCAAGTATGAAGGTGTAGCCTTATTCAAATAGGGGGTGGGTTTTCTTTCATCCCTATCAGCAGACCCATCTGAATCACTATATCCAGTCAACTGAGATTTCCACGTTCAAGGTCAAAGCTAGTCGAACTAGAGCGGGAAGGATTGCAGCTAAGCTAGTTCATCCGCATCTGTTGTCGTAAGGTCTTGGTCCTTTAACATTAAAGATGGGCCGGAGTTAGCATGTGATTAGTTCGAGGCGCTAGCTTTACTAATTGGAGTAGGAGTGGTGGTACTTACTTTCGTTCTTTGGTGGTTTGTATCCATTCTGCTTTTGTTGAAGGAAGGAATAACGATTGGACTGCTCCCCCTGGCGTTAGGGGCAAATTCTTCACTAACAAGGCTAGCCTAGCGAAGTCACTTCCGGATTCACTTCTTTTTTTTTTGAGTGAAGTGCACACCCGCGTAAATGGATAGAGGCCATCCTATCAGTTCCATCTCGCATTGAGAAACCTGCCATTCGGAGTCAGTCTTTGGGACCGCCCAGCCTAGTAGTTGGTAAAGGTAGAAGGGGTTGGGTCATCGGACCTCCTTCAAAGGTTGGCGAAACGGGTTGCTAGTTGTGTATCGCCGCTCCATAAGTCCAGCCAGAAGAAGGCCATCCCCCTCACCTAAAAATCTCATAGAGTGAGATGGATCACTCAGATCTAGTCTTCATCGACATCCCGCTTGAGGGTCGGTACACTGAGGGTAAGAACGAACGCTTGATAGCTGCTCCAACTAATGGCATAAGTAAAGGTAAGAAATCTCATCTGACGAAGTGGAATTTCCCCTTCGGATCGAACCAAGACTAGTGGCAAACTGGTCATTTCATTTAGAAGAAGAAAGATTGGCACATAGCCAGTTATACCGTATTTCTTCCTGTGTCTGTGTCCTTTTTCGCTCATTGCTCGATTGACTCTAACCCAGAATGCTTTTACTGAATTCCATCATGCACTCCCAAACAATTCTTGCGAGAGGGTCGAAGCATTCCATTCCAGGTGAGCAGAAAGCGAAGTGTGCACGTATCCCAGCCCGAGCAACCAGGGAAAGGTATAGAAGACTAGCGCTTACAGCTCTAGGATGAGCAAATCTCAGCAGGATCAAAACTAGAGTCACTCAGGAATCAAGTCTAAAGGATTATGGTTCTGAAACCTTCTTCCCCGGTGATGAAATTCCTAAATTAGTTGTCTTTCCCGGGAAGTTAGGAGGCAGAGCCTGAAAGCATCCTAAGACTAAAGACCCTACAGCAGCTCTTAAGTCCATTCTTGAAGTTGAAAGCAGGAGAAGCCAGTCATCTTCTACTTCTGACTAAGTTGCAGTCTAATAGGAAGTTAAAGTCTTCGTTAAATCCCATCTAGCTGAAGCAAAGCGAGATCCAGAGTTTACTTCAGGTGAGGCGGGCAAGGCAAATGCGGACCTGACTGAAGGCAGAAGCCCGAAATATGTATTTAGATTATGATTTGACACGCCGTACCTGAGACAGAGAAAGCCGAGGAGAAGTCAGTCTCTTTAGTTACGGAAGCTGGAGCATTGAGAACTCTGAAGCCGGAGCAAGTTGTTCTATTATCTATTAGAAGTTAGACTCCAGTACTTAGCTTGATAAGTCTGCCGCATAGTAAGTTGTTACAAGCCAGGCAGGTAAATGGGCTTGCTCTTTGATTTGAAAGGATAATCAGATCCTGTAGCAGTTATAGGAGAAGGAGTAGCATCGAATCTTTCCGCTTCTTCACTGCACTCGTCTATAGAGGAAATAGAATCTTTATGGCTTTCGGAGATTCACTTTGCCTTCACTGACTATGACTCAATGGAAAACCCAGTTTTCGAAGTTAATGTGGGAAATTACACATTCTTACCTAAAGAGGAATTCAAATTGCCTAAAAGCACAACTGAAATCAAGTCTCTCTATTGAGCTCAAACCCCCGATGAACCCTTCACTGAGGAAAGCAAGCGTAAGAAAGAAGAAAATAACCCTTGGCCTAAAGTCCGGGAAAAAGCTAGCATGATTGTAGCAATCCCCGAAGCAAGGAAATCCGTCTTAGTGCCTTCCTTCTTTAAACCAAAAGGCATCACTGTGTAATAGTTGTTACCTTTCGGAGTTCAGAAGGCAGTCTTTTCCGCATCCACAGGGTTCATCTTGATTTGGTTATAGCCGCTATACTCATCCATGAATGAGAACATCTCATGCCCAGCTGTTGCGTCTATGAGCAGATCAAAGGGAAGTCATCTTTCGGACAAGCTTTGCTAATCCGTGGACTAAGGGATGTAGGCCTAGGAAAACTGGAAATCAAGTTCTCGGCGGGAAGGGAAGCCCAAGCAGCTATACTGGTATGGGTAGGCTTTCCACTCGCTTAGCTCGCCACTGGCGTGGATCGGCGTATCTGGTTCGACTAGGGCGCTTGAGAGCGAAAACACTTCCCCAGTTTAGATCGATTTTTTAAGCCCTGCTGGCTGTGAAAACATCGCCCACGCAATGTAACGAACATGGGCAATGAAGGAAGTATCGATAGTAGCATCAGAAACATCGCTGGTTTCATTACTGTGGTAGACCAAACCTATCGCTTCGGGTCGAAGCCAGGTTTCATTCGAGAGGACTTAGTCTCGTTCCCATAGTTGCCCCCCAGAAACTGGGTTCCCTGTACTACCAAAAACCAGAGGCCCAATTCCCGAGGCATAGCCAAGCAAGACCCCACGGCTCAGTAGGGGGGACAATAGCAAGAAATCCCTTAGCTCGGCAATATGCTTTTGGTTGACCTGTGCCTGTTTGAATCTCTAGGTTCCGAGTGAATATCGCTCATTTCGAGCATTTAGACCAGAGAGCCCCGAACGGGATATGGTCAAAATCAAGTTGCGAGTAGGGCGGTAAGGAGACGGGGGGAAAGGCAAAGCTTAGGACTTGCCCGGAGCGGAGAGAAAGCAGATATAGAAGAAGAAAGAAAAGACTTAAAAAGAAACTCCAGGAAAGGCAATTTTTCGAGATGATGCCCTTAGAACTCCAACCTTTATCCAACCAACTGGACCTCAATCCAGAACTCCTACTTGATATTAAGCTTTCGCCCCCTCGATTCAAAATACGTGAGAAGGAGAAATGCTGGTAGTACCTCTTCACAAGAGGATCAGACCAGATCCAAAATAGCGTATGAAATGATTATGGTCTATCTAGTACCAATGACTCCGCGATGATTACATCCCAGCAAATGGAGGAGCAAGTTATGGAACAAGCAACAGCTTTCGCGCGAAAAAGTTTTCTTGCTGGGTCTCGCTTGCACATTTCTGGGTTTGACCTTTCGTCCCTTAGTCTCACTATGTTCAACTAAGCTACTTTGTCCCTAGAACCTACTCTTATTGTGTATGAGATCGCCTGGCTATTTGTGTATGATTGAATCTTGTCCCGAGGGTAAAAAAAATTCCTTATATTAAAAAAATTAGGCTCGAGATAAGAAGTTGAAATTCAAAGAAAGTCAAATGGCAGAACAAGGGGATGTACTTGTATTTCTCTATTTTTCATCGAGATTGGCTTGGTCTTCAGTTAATGTTAATAAAGGACTCAAAAAAAGTCCCTAACCATTATTGTACCGGTAAACTGATGTCGTAGCAATCCTTAAAACTAAGCAGTGATCCATAAACCCTTTGTAGGATGACTCCAATGGGCTTTCATCTTACTTTTTCCTACCGGATCGACGGACGCAGAAAACTCTCTTCGTCTCCGTTAGTGCTGTGCTGGTCGTGCAAGCTACTTGTTGCTAAGGTCGACAATCGGGATTGATGCAAGTTTTTTTGCCTAAGCTCACTTTGTCTTAGTTGGTAAATCATACTTTTGAAGAATATAAAGAGGGAGCTTGCAACTGCTTTCTATTAAATGGAATGAATAACACTACTCAATCTAGTCTTTATTTCTATGTCACTAAGAAGAGGTAAGGGTGCCATTGACACCTTAGTCTAAATGAAAGTAGATAAGGACAAAAGCTTGAATAGCTCTTCATTCCTTGAGCTCGACTCGGTCGCTTTGCTGTTCTTGACAGTCGCTACGTTCCTCGAAGGGAGACCACTTTGCTTAGGACTTTTGATAGGCACCTGGGGACAAGCCTTTATCTAAAGAATTCGTTCTTTCCCCTGACTAAGCATCAAAGCGCCCTACCGAACGGTTTGTCTCTCAGCCTATTCGAGCGGTCTACTTACCCGATGTAATAGCTTCTTCTTTCGTCCTGTAGTCTTCTTTTAAAAGAAGGAATGCCCCAACCACGATTAAGCGCTACGAAATCCGCCCTCCATTCTCTCAAGTACCTCTCCGCTTCCTCTGCTTGCTTTCATGTAGTTTATTCCGGCTAGACTTTCTTCTTGTCTTTACTTTATTTCAACTGAAAGTCAGATGCCACCGGTCTCTATTTATTGTATCTTGAGAGCTTTATAGGCCTTCCCTAGAACTCACCATAAGATTCAGCCTGGAATGACCAGCGAACTCGGTAATAGTCAGCCTGGCCGGCCTATCGAAAAAAAGTGCTTAGATGGCTTGAATTCCCCTGTTCTAGCTCTAGAAGAGTAAGCTAAGAGTCTTATTTATATTATATAAGAGCCCTAGTTTTTCCTGTAAGTTTTGGTACTAGGAAAGAATCCTAGCTCCTATAAGAATCAGAGGCGGCGGAGATAGACACTTTGGATTCGGCAAGCTACTCCGCTTTCTAATTAAGATTCAAAAAAGAGGGTTACTACATTGATAGAGGCATAAAAGTATTCAGTTATCCCAATACTTCTCGTCTTTCTGGCTGCTATCTTCCTAAACTGTAGGAGGAAGGGGAAGGGCTTTATGAACGTTACAGAATGAATGGTCAATGATAAATCACCTTGCCCTCCCTTTAGAGGAGTAAAAAAGGTAAAGCTCCGCACTAAAATATTCTTTCGCTACCAAAGCTTCGGAGTTCTATTCCTTCTTGCGTCCAATCTCAAGGATAAATTCAACCTAACTCGCACTGCATGAAAGGACATAACCTAGTAATAGGTCAATCAGTTCTTCCTTTGATACTTATGCCATTAGATTAGAAAGAGTAAATTGTCCATCATCTTCGAAGGCCTAAATCCCCTGGGAGGAAATCGTATTAATGATATCATGATGCTACCTCTCCTTCATGTGCAGCCTCTTCTCAAGCAGCAGATTGCCCGAAGACAGACGCCCTGTTTCAGCTGAGAGCATTGATTCCCCTGGTACCTCTCTTTTCTATCACAGCATTAGAGGAGTGAGCCCGCCCTTCATTCATCAGGTCTCAAAGTATAGATTGTATGATAGGTAGGTGGAAAAGCTACAACATCACCTTAGTTCCCTGCCGTCTTGTCTTTCTTGAGGAGCAAGAACATTCATTAGTTCTTTCTCACTTGATCTCATGTCTTTTCCCTTAGATTATGTATTTGTTATTATATTATAGAAGGCATTCTCTTTCTAGACAAAAAAAAAAAGTTGAAAATATTTTTTTAAAAAGGCAAAAGCCACTAGACGAGAGGGGCAAGCAGCGATAGCAGCTCGACCTTAGGCAGAGCCGCTCAAACAAAGATAGCTTCTTGATCCACGTATCTCATTGATTTAGCGATAGGGGCGGAATGCCAAGCCGCTCTAACACCATTCCATTGGGGAGTCCCATCCCAGCCTTAGCAGGGAACTTACTACAGAGCCAGACAGAGGACAGCACATATCATGAGAAAATTATCTAGATAGATAGGGCCCTAAGAACTTCATTCGTACTCTTGATGTAAATAGAGGACAGGACGCATAATAGCCTAACCCGCAAGCGGGTTAGTGACTTACGTACCTAACCTATTAGCTGTCCTACTACAAAGCTGACTGATAATGCCCGCTTTACAAACGGAACACAGTGAGTTTTGCCGCGGGTCAACCCAACCCCTAGGCTATTACGGGCTATTACGCTTCTTGGCCTCATATGAGTGACCTACGTACCTCATAGGTTAAATTGAGTGATTACTCCCCTAAGCCACAAGCTGGTTAGGTCGTGGCCTACCTTTCAATCCGTACGTTAAGGGATTCCCTTGTGGAAATCTGACGTCGTGAGCTTAAACCTCAAGAATGAGTTCTTGCTCCTGAACCTATTGGTAAAGTGGCTTAACGCTCTTCTCCCGTAGCTCTCGTCTATCTTACCAGTCAGCCGGCTCTATATAGTGCGAGATTCTTTCATTATTGATTTTCTACGGGCTCTATAGGCCTTCACGAATGCGTCTTCTCGTCATAATATGGACGATTCCTAATTCATCGTTAAAACGTTAATTTCTCAGTAATAAGAGAAAGGGCTATGCTATTATCGGGATCTTGCTATGAGACTTTCTTTCATTTCTCTGATTCGATAGCGCTTCCCAAAGAGTGTATTTTAGCTAGCTTATACTCTTTCTTTTGCACTTGTTTCCGGGCAATCGTACCTCTCCTTCCTTTAACAAGTAAGCTCTTTTCTCTATCCAGACTCTATCAAGTCAGTACTTCATGCCTTACAGTCGAGTAATAAATTACCTTCCTTTATCAAGTAAGCATTATTATCTCCTTTGAATTCGTATGGTTGAAAGTTGCCGAGAATGGGTTAGAGCGGGTAACATAAGAAATTCCTGCGAAAGCTCCATCAATTAGATTGTCTTTGCGTTGGGGTTGAAAGCTCGCTCGGTTAATGGACTTGAACCCAGACAATGGACATGTCCCAACTTCCTTCCTATTAATTGAAAGTTGGTAACTTAGGCTGAATTCTCTTCGGACTCAGAATATGGTACCAAAGAGGAGGGTTCGCCCATAGTAGAAGAAAGTCTGCTACCGCCAACGAGTATGAAAAGGCCCTTTTCTTAGAGGGCTTGTCGCTCCTCCATCATATGCCTTCCTCGAAGACAAAGAGTTAGTTACTTAAAGCTTAGATTGTTGAATCGGAATCTGGTACCCAATCTTATATCGTGGAGAAAACCTCCCCCGCCACTGAGCCAGACGATGACGATGCGGTAGTTGATATAACGGGATCACTAGCTGATACCACTCATCTTGCTGATTCAGTAGTAAAAACGACTTATACCGTTGAATTACTTTCTTTATTAATGCAAGTCAGAGGGGACTACTTAGGAATCCTCAAACAAAATAGCACTCTTTCTATTTCTTGAGGCAAAATCCAATTCATCGAAAACGAGGGAACTTTCGTTAGTCAATATCCCAAACATAGGGCTTATGTGATACCTGTTGGATTAACAGCCTAGACCGAAGAAAATAACAAGTAAAGCAGGTCAGGTGTGAAACTTTTACGTCTAAGTAAGTGAAGTTGTGCTAACCGGTCCTATCTTAGATCCAACCGAGTTGGGAACGAGCTAAAGTGGATTGATCCGGTCGACGTGGCTAAGCTGAAAAAAGAAGGGAGCCCTATATATTCTATACTGTATTGATGGCTCATTTTGGCTCACTTCCTCGATATGGGATCGAAAATGTTAAGTACTCAGATTTATTAGAGAGGTAGCGGGCTAGCTGTACAAGCAATTCGACCATATATAAGGGTAGGGTAAGGTCCCTCAGGCCAAGCCCATCAAAGGCTCCCCTAAGAGTTAGATTAGTACCGGCTTGATGATTCCTTTTTGAAAGGATAAGCCTAAGAGATTGCTAGCGAGAATAATTGAACTGAACATTGAAAGACTACTGCTTACAACTCGCTTTCTGTCTTATTTGCTGGCCTTTAAGATGACTGGTACTAGGTAAAAAAAAGGATATTACAATAATAATTGTGCACCCAGAGTAGACCAAAGCAGCTTCACTCACTTGAGACTCATACATTGACAGACCCAAACAAAGTTTATTGATATGAGCCAAGATCGGGCATGAGAAGGAAAGTGGCCAACTAAGCCCTATCAGGGTTTATAACGGAAGACAACTTATTGAGTAACTGCTTGATCCCATCACTTTGAAAGCTACAGAAAACAGCTGTCTCCAAGCTGGTTGAGTATTAATTTGAACTCTATCTTTTGTTTGGCAAAAACGGATTATGATTTTGTTCTTCTAGCTTCGAAATCGGGCTTATCCAGTGGCGCTTGTCTTGGTCTTTCACGCGACTGGCTATCCCTCTATATATATTATACGCAATATCTTGACAGGCACGATCTACCTTGGCAACGAACTTCACGCTACGTCTCGGGGTGTACTTTCTATCACTTTCTGGCGGGAAGCCCCGAGCTCTTTGAGATTAGCATGATGATGTTTATATTCGCTTGAACTTGCATGTGAAAAGCATATAACTAGTCTTCCTTCTCATGGCCCGGCACAAAATGCTTCTTATTTTTGAGAAGCATTGTATTCTAATACATACCCAGATAGAAGGACTTTTTGCAGCCAGAACCAAGATATGCTTCAACATAGCAGCTTCCACCAATGAAGCCCGAAAGCACTTTTAATTTAAAGGTAAAGGGCAGCCAATTTCCAAGCAACATTCCCTTTGTTCTTAACCATATCAGGACCAGACCATAAGAACCTTCTGCAGATCTTATCTTTTGTCTTCAAATCAAAACCGGCAGTATGAACACAGTACTCCAGTAAACTTGCATGCTAAAGAGGGCACTCTGAACCAGTTGTCCAGCATATTAGAGGTATGGTATTTTCCAGTACATCTCTTTACTCTAGCTTTGATTCTCTCAATTAGAGGCAAACAATCACTAACTGAGAGACTGGCAATCCCAGGTACTTCATTGGCATTTTACCTTCATTAAAGCCAATTAGATTTGAAATATTGAACTTTGCAGCATCATATCCATAGTAGATTTTACTCTTGGATATGCAGTAAGACCAGAAAGATTTGTAAATTCTTTTAAGCATTGATTGACTACAGCAAATCCTTCTCACGAACTAGAGATTTAGCAATCAACTGAGTGGCTTTCGCTCCTTATTGTCTATCGACGGAATTAATTCATTCAAAAAAGAAAGAAAAAAGGGCTTTAACGGCTCTTTTCCTCAACCTGTTCAATTGGAGCTAGCTATAGAGCGCACTTTCGGTCAAAGGACAGGTGTTGGCAAAATTTTGGATAAATCATCCGTTTTTCTTAGGCAAGCAGTTGCCCGATCAGAATGATGGAGAGGTCATGCGTCTGACCACAACTCCATGTCAAATGTATTTCGATGGCTCCAGTACGCAAGGTGGTGCGGGAGCAGGTATTGTTTTTCTCTCTCCTAACTAGTAGTGAGACAAGTCATCGCTGAGTATCAGGTAATAGATGCAAAGCAGCAGCCATAGAGAAAAAGAGCCCTAGACTCGATTCGCCGAGTTTGATGAAATAAAAATAGACCAAGTACCTAGAAGAGCCAATGTTGAGGCTAACACAATGGCACAGCTGGCTTCGACGTTTGAGATTTCCTAATCGGACACCTGAAGAACATACGTTCAAAGGACGATTCCAACAACATTCCAGATCACTTTTTACTGTTACATAATGGAGCCAGAAGAGATTGGGCAGGATGATTGGCAACAGCCTCTCGTCAGGTACTTGTAAGATTTATTTATTTAATAAAATATGCTAAGAGATGCCAGGCCCGCAAGAAATACGGACCAGTGCAGCATGTACCAGCTTAAGAATTGCATCCGATCTTAAAGACTTCGCGCCTCGACGCTTTGCTTTGATCCCTGACCTAAACTCTTTGGTAGGCTACTCTTCTACCATGAAATGCTATAAGTTAGGTTTTTTAGCTTGCCTTTCTCCTTTCGTTCACTCGGCCTTCAAAGAAAGATGGACGGGGCGGGCAGAGGAAAACCTAACGATTGTTCCAATCGAAATGGAAAGAAAACCCATGAATAGGAGGTTAGGGGGGGACAGAAGTACTCAACGAGGATAAGGGATCCCCCGGGTGGATGCGCGTGAGAAGAACTAAAGCCACTACAAGACTCCTACCTAATATCTTGCTATAGGCGCTTTTGGCTTTTGACTTGTTTATGTATGATTACGATAGAACTAGGGGCGCTAGCGTTGATGAAAAATTCCTATTCTTGCCTAAGCCTTCTACTTACTTTTCGAGTATAGCCTTGTGAGGAACTTTACTTTAGCTCTTCGAATGACAGAAACATCTTTCTTGCTCTATGCGAAGAATAGCCCTTAAAGCTGGAGAAGGAAGAAGTGTGAAAGCAAGCAAGTCAAATTCAGGCACATTAGGAAGTTCTTTTCTCTGAAGAATGTTCGAACTCAGACATAGATGACTGGGATCACTACACTGGCTTTGTTGGTTGGTTTGAGGTAGGCAAGTAAAGAATAAGAAATTAGGCAGGGACCACGCTACACTCTCACCTCTCTCGAGCTACAGGAACCCTAAGCCAGGTATGATGCTGACTTTGCAAGCGCAGGGAAAAGAGCTGGTAGTGATTCTTCGGGACAAAGGCCAAGGGTGAAGCCGGGGAAGTTTAATATTTAATAAATTCATAAATGACATCGCCTTTAGGGGCGCCGTTTTCATCCAACTAGAAATATCGTATGAGAAGCAAAAGAATGTTACGTTACGCCCAAAAGTCCCATGCATCCTTTCTTTCTTTGGTCAACAACCAAGCACAACTCAATAGAATGAATTCTTCAAGACTCCTACATGACTTTTTGTCTGGAGGGAATCAATTTTTCTCAATCAATCACTACACTATGTTTCCACTCCATTTTCATTACGAAGATGTCTCACGTCAGGATCCGTTGCTCAAACTGAATCACGCCAACGTTATGGAAGTTCCTAGATCGTGTGAAATAAGACTAGTACCAAAGGCACCCTATGATTTCATAATCAAAAATGGAAAATTGGCTATGGAGATTCCGCGCGGTCAGAAATTAATACAGACACACAGGGGTTCGACAGGAAAGTCGTTTCGATCAAATCCATTCTTGGGGTCAAATAAAGACAAAGGATATGTCAGTGACCTAGCACGACAAAGCACTCTCCGAGGGCATGGAATGTCTAATTTTTCGGTAAGAATCTCGACAGTAATGTCTAGTAAAAGAAGAAAGATAGACTTCTTTTATATAAGGACACCTTGAAAATACGCACCCTCACAGAAAGAGGAAAGGTCCCACTCAGACATTCAGACACACACAAACACAAACATGACAACCGGGGCCCCCTAGATCGACAGGGCTAAGGATGGGCTCCTGCTTTGACTATAGAATAGATGAGCATGACATATGCGACTAGAAAAGAGAATGAATCGAGACCTCCACCAAAACTTGCTAATCAATGACTCTATCTGCTCACAGTTTGAGGAATCTTAAAACAACTCATAATGTAGGGCCTGTACCACAGCTTTGATCAGAACCTCCTTGCCTGCCTTTGACAGAGGCTACGCTCCTTCCACCCTTAAAGCTTCTTCCCGATCTTGAACAATACTAAATACCTGCTTATTTGATCTCCCTATAAACTAAAAGTGGGAAGTCCCCGGTACTTGTCATCTTGCTCCACTGCCTTAACACCCATTCTATTCTGAATTTAGATTGGAATCGGCCTATGTTAAGTAAGGGAGGAAGTAACTATTTGAAGTGGTGTATGGTAAGAGGACTAACAGGGGGGAGCGCAGCGATCAAAGCTTTGGTTTAGGGCCCACTTGGTTTAAACGAAAAAGAGATCTTTCTAGCGATTCAGTTTCTAGAGGGTTCCAAACCTAGCCTTCCAATATGAGAGCGAGACAAGCGTCACTTCCGTCATTGGATGTGGATGGGTTCAGATTGCTGTTACTGGCAATTTAAGGAATTAGCCCTTCGCCAAGGCCTTGATTCGCCTGACCTGTGAAAGACCCTAGGAGAAGAAAAGAAGGTCATAGTAGCTTCAACTGGTGTGATAGTCCTGTAAGCATCTGTCGAATGAATTATTATTCAGCTAAAGCTTTCGCCTTCGGAAGATTCAAAAGAAAAGTATAGGAAGTATGCCACGATTAAAGCACTCCGATCGGAGATGGACCGAATCATTTGGTTCTCTAGTCTACTGCTTCACTACGAGCATAGTGACTACCTACCATAATAGTACCCCCTAGGAAGACTAGGGATAGGTAGAAAGGGTGGAAGTCTTTAAGGACTGTTAGCTGACATTGTCTGGTGCGTGTAAACATGCCCCCAGCCGGGACATTTCCTATACTATACTGGTAGCAGGATCGGCCACCCCGGCCCCAGCATTGCTCTAATTTGAGCTCTGAGCTGGAGCAGTCTTGCTTTGGCTCCCCTGACCGACCTCAGGCCTCCTGATCAAGTGCACATTCCCATACTGTAGGATGGGCCTTTAGTTAGTGTTGACTCGACAATTGGCTGTCGACCCGTGACCGTCTCGTACATTGGGCTGAGAACAGTAGCCACCTGTTGTATCATCCTCAGCATCATATCGTGATTCTCTTTTCCCACTTGTAGCCTAATCATAGCCACCTCTTGGTTGGTCATTCTTGCAGGTGCCACAGCAGGAAGGGGGTTGGCTGGCGGAGCCACGACAGCGAGATTGGTCTCCGCGGCTATATGCGAAGATCCTTCAGCAGGAGGGTGTCTGGTCCCTTCCGCCGTAGTCTCGTGTTTGCCATGAAGAGTACCATAAAATGGACCTACGGATGGCGGATGAGCAGTGTGCCTAGCGCACCAAAAACAACCAATCCATTCACACGACTTCTATTTCGAGATCAACGCGCTACGAACGGAGTCAATAAAGAATCCACGACTGATTGAATCAGCATGTATCTCAGGTACTAGAAAGGCTGTGGTTCTCTTTCCGGAATTCAAAATGCTAGGATATCATCAGCTTCACGAGCCGCAAGCTACACTACCTTCTTCCTTTGGACGGTAGAACGACCTATTTCTGCCGATCCATTTGCAATTGAAAGCAGCCTATCATAAACTATTTGTCCGCCCCTTATTGGAAAACGAAAGCGCTGAACAGGTTACGGGCAAGGATCAAAAGGCATTTTAGAAAGGTATGCCGCTTCACGAAGAACTTTGATCCATAAAGAAGCACTGCAGCACTACCAACCCAGTCAAAGAAAGAGATTCGGCACCAACTAAACGAAGTCCCGGTTTTCTATCTTCAATCAATACGTAGTAGCCTTTGAATCTCCCAGGCAGAAAGGCGTTCTTAACGTCAAGTTGACGAATAGGCCAGCCTGTTAGAGGACACTGTGGGCCCTAGTTTACTTGTTCTCTTTGATTCCTCCTTCCTGACTGAAGAGATTCCAATCTCAAGAGCTAAAACCAAGCCCATGATAAAGAAGAAGGAAGGCTAAACCACTCAACTGGGCAAACGCTGCGTCTTTCTCCTCTATGGAAGTTCTTTGAATGCCTCTTTCTCAAAGGTCTACGAGAACTAAGAGAAGCCTATATCTGCGCACCCTACTTCGCGGGACTAAGCAAACATCTTTCAAAGAAGGAATTGACTACTACCTTAGAACTTTATAACCTTGCTAGGTTTACTTTGAGATAGACTAAGGACTGATTCCATTTCATACGTCATATCTGAGTTTCAACGTACGAGGTCTATATCCTCTTTGAATCCCCTTTTTCAGGTCCTAACTGGGAGGACCGTATTCATCAAGAAACGTAGTTTTCTCAGTAATAAGATAGCGCTGGGATAAGGCGTAGATAAGGAATTGGCTAGTCTCAGTCTAATAGGGTACGGAACGCTCCGAGAGACCACTCCTTAATTCTTCCTTACGGTTAGCGAAGGGACCCATCCGTATGGGGCCCGAGCGTTACTAAGAGTCTAATCGAAGCATTGCGCTGTGGCTCTAGGTCTTTGACCTTCTTTCTATCGACTTGGCTTAAGGTAACCCCTTACTCTCGGTCTTCTTAGTGACCTGAGGCGAGGGTGATATCATAAGCTGTTGTCGGAATAACAGGTAGAGAATACGCCGTCACTGATGACTTTACTGCTTGACTTTGCTTGTATCGGGTGAAGAGAAGGGGGTGGTAGCATGTCCTTTACAAGGCTAGGCACAGGAGGAAGCATCCGATCTTTAGCATCCTAGCCAGGCCTCAGAAGCTTCTTTCGCAAATCCG
Organism: Arachis hypogaea; assembly: GCF_003086295.3. Taxonomy (NCBI): domain Eukaryota; kingdom Viridiplantae; phylum Streptophyta; class Magnoliopsida; order Fabales; family Fabaceae; genus Arachis; species Arachis hypogaea. The sequence goes on along the minus strand of NW_027255450.1, from coordinate 880,189 downwards.
CTTTAGCATATCTCAATGAAAGAAGTCTTCGTTCAAATCCGCCGACGAAAGCAAACCAGACCCAGCAGCACCCGAAGCTACTTCATCAAAAAAGGAATTGAGTTATTCTGAAGCCGTGGATGAGCCGATCGAAAAAGCGATTGTCAGCCCAGAATTCATAGCTCGCACTTGACCTTGAAGCCGGATTCCGTCTTTCTTTGTTTATCGGCTGATATAGAGAAGAAGCGAAAGAACCTTTACTTCCGAGTAGCTGACTTGACTGGACTAACCTTGAAGGCAGGTGAACTTGTTTAGGAAGTGGAATCGTCTTACTTATTATCGTTGATGTCGCATATACGCTGCATCGAAGAAAGCCGAAGGAAGAGTTGATGCTAGAACAGCGGATCTGATCAATGTTATAAGGAAGAGCTACTAAAGTAAAGAGTCCGACTTGCATGTCTTAAGCATAGTAACATTTGCTAACCTATCATTTACAGACATCTTAGATGAGAAAGAGAAGATAGAGAACATGCCATCAAAAGGAGGAGAATCCGATAACGGATTCCCTTAAAATCAGATCACTGCAAGGAAGGGAATAAGGATGGCATCGAATAGACTCTGGGACTTGAAAGATAGTTCTTTTTCCGCCTTAAAGAATGAATAACAAGATCACGGCCACTTATGGATAAGAGCAAGAGTTTTGGCTTTATCCTTTCCATCGAGCTGTCTGGTCTAGTTCATCTGCTCTTCACTACCATCTATCTAAGCGCTAAGAAAGGTTCCCGTCTGGCTATCTCCTTCTCAGATGAGAGTAGGCATGAGAACTCAATCACGAAATGCCACAGTAGGCTTGTTTTCAAGAAAAAAGGGGTTTCAATAAAGGTCTCAATGACAACCTACTGGTAGCACCTCAGAGATGTCTATTCCTCTCTCTGATAGTCAAAGTAAGCCAAGCGCTAGCAAGCTGAAGTGAAGAAAGTTCATCATAGAATAGAAGGGAGAAGAAGCCGGGGAAGAGATCTTCCTTTGAGTCCTACTCTGAGTTGATTCTTCTTGGGAGCTTTTGTCCTTTATCGAAAAAAGTCAATCAAGGCGTTACGTTAGCCCGTTAGCAGTTAAAGGCTTGAAAGCATGCCCAGCTAGTTCCGAGTTCCTCCTTTGGATTAGCGGTTGAGTGTGCCAAGCCGGGCAGGAGTTATTGCATTGATGCCGAGAATTCAAGCTTTGGAAGACGGTCAAGGAAGCAAGGCAGTGGCTGCTATGGATGAGTGAAAGCTTCTTCTTCTTTTTCTTTTTCGATGGTAATTGAATAGCCCTTCTTCGATTCCTTAGGAATTTCGTATCGTAAGGGCAGCTGGCCTTGGCTTGGGCTATCTGAGGTTTACTTCTATTTTCACTCCTCCGAAACTTGAACTTGCTTTCCCACCACCTTCTAATCGGAGGAAACCGAGGTTTTTTATGAGCAGCTCAAAATGAACTATTTGCGTAAGTCCGCAAACAGCTCAGCTTTCAGTCTTATTGCACTAGCATTCGATGCATCAACTATGGCAGTTCCGATAAGAAAGAAATAGCTAGATTCGAGAGCCCAACTGGGGATACCTTTTTCTTATATAAATAGGCATTATGCCTATAGAAGTACTCTAGCTCTCACCGATTCTTCTTCAATTGCAGACCCCTCCCACTCCACAAACTGACAACCAAACCATGCACTCTAAATTGGACAGTCTCGAGGGTAAAGTAGAGCAACTCTCTGAGAAGTTTTCACAAATCCTGAAACACTTGGGTAAGCGCCCTGTAGGATAGGATTTCAAGGATTCAGTTAGGCAGTTAAAGGCTTCCCCTTATTTATTATTATTTCTAATATAGGGTAAGTGCACGGAAGACTTCCCACTTCTGGGACACACGGCGCCCTAATAGGATGAGTCACGCAACCCCTAGACCAACTGTCAGATTTCCCCCTGATGGTGATCTCCTTCCAACCTTAGATCCTAGAGCGGCACTTGATGATGGTGATCATTTTCATGAGGACCAACCCATAGAGTTCCAGTCGGACCCCATGCTAGGGTTCCAGATAGACACAACAGGCGTTCACCACAACCTCCTAGGTATGGTCATGAGGATTTAGGAGACATTACTAGGAGAGTCAAAGTGGATGTCCCTGAATATGATGGAAAGTTGGACCCTAATCTCATATCTTCAAAGATTGGTTGGATAACATGGAGGACTCTTTTGATTGGTATGGCATGTCTGACATAGAGCGTGTTCGTTTTGCCAAGATGAAGTTAATAGGATGGATGTAACCTTTCAGCCAGCGGGCCTTGATGTCCGAGAGGGAAGGGCAGCCAACCGAGCTCAGAAAGCGAAGCCATCGCCTCCAGTTATTCCAGTGGTTAGGAATCTGAACCGGCTCGGCTCCCTTTTTATTGGTCGAGTAGCTTTCCGTGAAATAGCCTTTATCTCATCGCCAATGGCCGGGTGAGGAAGAATGAATTGAATCTTTTGCCCTTCGAGAACTCAAAACGAAACGAAAACAACTGCTTAATTTAATAGCTTATAGGGGCCCAACTCCGCTAATCCGGACATTCGCTAAGATTCCCTAACCAAAAGAGGGGGCACTCAAGACCTGGATACTCTAAAACAAGACCACCACTTCCCTTCCCGCAGAAGAGGAAGAACAAGAGTCTGGTTGCGCTTCGGGACGACTTCCCCTACCACTACTGTTAAATAGCGCCCTCTTCTCTTAGTATAGTAAGCTGGCGGGCTTCTCCCAAGAGAATGCCTTCACTCCACTCCCCCTTAAGACGCCTATGGAGAACTAAGGTACCATTAGGAGTATCCTTTCCGAAGGCAGGGGGAGCTCGAAAACAACAAACGCCACTATTAGTACTTCCTCAGAGCGATTGAACTAGCCTTTTGACTAAATAGATATGGGCATAGAGAGGGAATCCTGAACTACAGGAAAAAGGGAGAGCTACTTGCCAGCAGAAGTAAAGAAAGAAGCAAAAGCTTTCGCATGTAGTCACTCAAATCCCTTTTTTTTTACGTAAGTAAGCCTGCTGGCCTTGGGAAAGACTCCATCAAGGGTCTTTCAAACTCCACAAGACTCCTGCTCTCTCACTGGCTAGCTTCTTCCCTGGCCTACCATCCAAGGGCAAGGGAACTCCATAGCAGTTTCCAGAAGAAGAAATCTAAATCCTACTCCATATATGATATGGAAAACATGAATCAATCTATCTATTTAGACCCACCATAGAATCTGATATCAAGTCCTCCTTCCTTTCATGCTTCCTGCTGCCCTCTTGAGCGGATTAAAGCGAGGTTAGTTAAGGTTTGGCATATCTGGGCTTCCGCTGTCGCATATGTGCTGAGATGTGGCAAAGAAGGAATTTCAATTTCAAGAGGTGCGTCGAGAAGTTCCATACCTTCTTGATAGAGTCCATTGCCTTGCTTGTACTTACTTAAGTCACAAGATTGGCTTGGTGTTCAGTGTAACAAAAATACAGGATTTCATTCAAATCATCCCTGCTCCTCGAAGCCTTTCTTCGACGTCAGAGAGTTTGATCGAGAAACCAAGGAAATTCCTAATAGAATAGCGTAGGGAGACTAAAAAAGTAGCGAATCCGGTTTCGAAATGAGGCGGTCTTAGAAATGAAAAGATATCACTGTATGTAATGCGATTGAAGCTATTAGAGAATTCTACACCCATTTCTGGGTATTTTCTGCCACATCTCATACCCGTAGTACCGGGTCTTGACCACGTAATCAAAGGCTTTCAAAGGTCTCTGAAGTGGAATATTTTTTATGTGCAGGACCTTCAGCTTTCACACTTGAGCAAATTTTATCTATATAGCTAGCGACTTAGTAGGTCTAAGGCCTGCCCCCCCGCAATAAGTACTAGCGTATAGCATAACCAAATGGAAATGTGGCTGGGGAAAGGAGGAGTCGAGATAAAAGGCTTGTAGAAGGAATCAATGAGGCGAATTGAGCTAGGTTGCACTACTTTGAGGGGAAATCCCTTACTGAATGAATTTGGATCAGTGACAGTAGAAACTAAACAACTTTGAATGCTTTCTATGATATCCTCTTTCTGGCTAGCAAACGTGCTAATTGGTCTTCAGAGCTTATTCCGAGTTATCTAATAGCTTCACTTCGCTCCGCTTCGTTCGTTCCCCCGAATTCTGTAAGCTTGCTTGGTCTACCTGCTTTGTTCTGATTTCATTGTATTCCTCCGTATTCAGCATTCGCCGGTGTCACAAAAAGCAAAAGCATAATCAATTCGTTGAGGCGCCGTCAAAGCACCCTAACAAATACATTTGCCTATAGAAGAAAAGAAACTTACCCTATAAGGTTCCCTCTATAGCTAGTCTTCTCCGTTAGGATATACTATAACATTGCCCGCGCTAGGCATCTGATCCCGGTCTTAGACACGATCCTAATCCTAATGCTCTTGAGCAGGTTCCCCCACTCTGCTTCCTCGTTTTGCTTCTAGCAAAGCTTTGACTTTGCTTCTCTAGGCTGAGAACTCCCAAGGCCTCCTCGGTCTGAAGGAATGGAATTCCTATCGCTCTGACAGCAGCACCTCTTCTTTATTGTCTTGAAACTCCGCTCTCAACCCGAATTGTAGAACTCGGACATGATAGATTTATCATCTCAGGTTAATCAATTCAATGAGCAGCCGTTGACTCGGCTTTGTCCTCTTTTTCCTTTCCTTCCCGATGAGATCTGGTTCTCGAAGCGGGTGAAGACTCATCTGAGTCTACCTCGACAGGAACCCTCAAAGGCTGACTGGGTTTGTTTTGATTCCATCAAGCTTCTCGTTGGCTTTGTTGCATGCTTTCCAGAGCTTACTATTATATCTATAGCAGGTCAAGCCTTAGAGAGGAAAACCAATCATATCCAATTCTTTCTTCTTTCTATGAGTTCTTGACTTTAGAATCGGGCTAATCCCTCTTTCTTCTCTTTTTTAGAGACAAGGAAATGGAAAGACACGCCTACTTTGATGGGCTTACCCGACCGTTCGTTCTGGTCTAGGAACAGCTGAACTGAGTAATATTAGACTAGAAAAAAAGCCTTTCTTTATATTTAGATCCATTTCCCGAGACGCTTATAGTCAACTATCTGATGGTCTGAGAATCCATAAAGAAAGTATTTCTACTCCAGGACGCACGACACCTTTCCCAGCTCTAGGTGGTTCTAAACCACGTTAAGCTAGCAAGTTTTCTGTACCAGATCCATCACCGAGTACTGCATACTTGTGTCAAAAAGCTGACCTGGGTATATCTGCTCTGCACACCACCAAATTCAAATATGGTAAGTAAGTGCAAACAAAGGCCAATAGGAGTAATATCCTAGCGGCTGTCCGACCCTAAAATAGACTTGAGAGTCCTTCTTCTTTACGAATGGGACCTCACAGAAATGAAAGGCTAGTGCTGAATTAACAACACTCGAAGCGAACGGCTGACCAAAACAAACCTTAAACACTTCGAAGAGAAATAATACTGGCCACCTATCGGTGGCAGATTTCAAATCGAAAGAGTAACAGGTTTGATTGCCAACTAGTCGATCAAGAGGTTTGTGCTGATTCCACCTTAGCTTAGTAAAAGCGAAGGTTCCATCCATGGGAATCCTCCTAAGCACTTGCATTAGCCAGTCATGGACCGGCTTCAGCAGCCTCTGATTGAGATTGACATAGTTACCCATGGCGAATATTCTCCTTTTGCCTCCTCCCTCAATAGTCTGACCGAGACGGCCAGTAACTGGTGGAATCCCATAGTCGAATGGTGATGGCAAGTAGGGATGGACTCGGCTAGTAAACCAGTCCAGATCCCACGCACTTAACAAGTCGTTAAACTTGTCATACACATATCGTACTGTGGGGGAGGCCACAAGGTACCCTGCGGCCATGACTCTCCAAAAGTATGAGGCCCGACTAGAAAGAAATAAAAACTCGCTAGTTCATAAGCAAGAACTAATATTTCGGACCTGCTTCACGCTCTTGCCTAATCTTTGGACCCAACACCGTTGAGTCAATGGGTGCGTAGGTAAGGCCTTCCAGGTCGGATCCCAAGTCATACCTTGATACAGAGGTATGGTTGGGAGGAAGGGTGGGTAACGTTTGAGCAAGACTTTAAGGTTCTTCACAATCAAACCCACTTGCTCACACATTACCTCCAGATCAGACACAGGGGTAGTGATCGAGGTGAAAGTGGATTTATCCACTTTCTTAGCTAAGGCTATCACCTTAGACAATTAAAAGAAAGATAAATAAATAACACTTCACTAAAGGTAGCCCAAAACGTAATCACTAGTTGAAAAGAAAAAGAAGTTAGTACGGCCTTTCAAATAGAATCTAATAAGAAGTCCCGTGCCAAGCCCTAAGAAATGGGCAAAGAAAGGCACACAAAACGAATCCCGCGGAACAACCAAATGAAGAAAGCCATTTCTAATAGAGGTGCCTACGCGTCTTGATAGAGGGGCGATCATAGGTTCACCTAGACAAGAAGGTAGCAACGGAAAGCAAGGCAAAAGCTCAATCCAACATACCTTGCAGACTAAAAAACAGGATGAGGGTTGGGTGGAACTGCCTTTCTTGAAGCAGTTCCCTGCCAATCGAAGACCTGAATGTAGCAGCTCCAACACTAGTAGAGGAGCGGGGACATCTCAAAGTAGCCTAGGGGCAAAAAAGTTTTGAAGGGAATTGCACAGAAATGCTAGACTCAGTCCAAGCACGAGAATGCCAATCAACTGTAATGGTAGCTCAACCAAGGACTCAGAAAGCACTTTTTCCAGCACTTGTGCCAACCAACCCAACAAAGCAAGCCCTTCTATTGGATACGAGATTGCAACCAGAGCCATCTTGATTCGAAGAGCTTAGGGAGAGCAAGCAAACGGAACTTCACATACAAAATTTATTGAGTAGCCAGAAGAAGTTCCTCAGAGGCTAGGGGTGAAAACTATTAAAGGTGTCTAATCGTATAAATAAAACTGACAAGAACTGGACTTATTTACCTCGGGGTTACTTTCCGAGGCGGTAAGGAAGCGTAGCAGCATCGGGGGAGTCCTATTAAACCTCTATTCCATCAGGCACACTAAAAGCTGGTCTTTAAGAAACCAACCTGAAAGTAGGAAACTTTCCTTGGGATTATATATCATCATAGGCCAGCCAGGAGAAAAACCGCTTTCTTTCCAAAGAGATTCATGAGTTCCAACTCTTCCGTATAGCCGTCTTGATGAGGGCAAGACTAAAATACGGAATAAGGAAAGCAATGGCATCGATTAGAAAGAACATTCTAGATGGAAAGATATGTCTTGTGACCGACCAGCCTTTCTTTTTTAAATATATGATCTTTTTTCCGCTGTCTTTTCAGGCCGGGAAGGGTATCCGCGGAAGATGAGCTAACGTAAAGGCCCTCGGCAGAGGAACGAGCTCTATTTACGTCATTCTAAGAGGCGCTTCAAGCCGAGTAGCGAAGATAGCAAAGTATAGATTGGATTGAGACAAGAACCTTCCGTTGTTAAAGACAGACTGGATTACCACACTCTGAAAGCCCGGGTTCCAGCTTAGCGCATTGAAGGAATAAAGAAATGGCACAGCTGAGTGCTAGAATCTTAGTCGATGGAAGTTATATTCACCAATTCACTAAATGAATATTCGTTCAATTTCAATCATAATAGTCAAACTCTTTGTTCTCATAACAGAGAACCGGCCCTTAGCCTTAGTTGGAAGCTAAACCAAAGCTAAGCTTGTAGTTCAATGACCAGTTGGTTCCTAAGCTCTCTCTTTATTGCTTATCTTCGAGGTAGGATTCCCTATATGGAATTCTTCTCTTTCTTTTCTGGGGACGGGACTCAGCTCCCTACTTCAGGTCTCTTCCATCTACCGTCAGGCCCATAACGGCGTTCCCTAGGTCACCAATCCCAGCAAGAGTGGATGTTGATAGGATAGAGATTAGGATAGAGATGCTGACATCCGGCTCTCTCCCAAATTGATTTTCTATACTTTTTTTCTATATATATAACTACATGTGGCTTGATTCAGGCTCTTTGTCTGATATGTGGGCAAGTACTCTCTGTGGGAGCTTCTAGCTCGTCTAGAGTGCCCCAGCCATATCCATAGAATGACGTATTCTCTAGATATTTACCACAACGAGAGCGAATCCTGCTATCGTAAAATAGCCTACAATCCCGGGGTTAGATGGCCTAAATTTTCTATTTTAAGAAAGGCATCCAAAAATGGGAGGTATAGATGAAAATCAGCGCAGTACACTCTACTTGGATTCAATGAGAAGGCTCGTGGGTCCCATATGATAATGCATGTATCTCAGTATAGCTACTCGAAGAGTGGAAACTGTCTACCAGTTCCTGAACTTGAAATCATTCAATGCCCTGCTTCTCTTTGAGCGCATCCCCTATCTTGTGCCATTCACAGAGCGTTCAACATCCACTGGGTTGTGGAAGTCGATGGTGTGCGGATGAACAACAGGGGAAGCGAGGGGAATGACATTTGAAGCTGCTTCTATCTATGTAAGCTAAGCCCCTGAATCTGTAATCCCAAAAACTGGAATCAGAAAAGGCCAACCAATACAACTTTCCGTGTTGGCACGAGCTATTCTTCCTTCTTTTCTCATGGAGAGAATCCTACTAGCCTTTCCATTCCCTCTCATGCTGAGGTATTTCATCTTGAATGGAATCTGTGACAAAGGCTAAAAGGCTCTTACCGTACTTACCACAATTCCGTGGAATCCCACCCTCACCCTTTCTTTGTATCAGCTATATCCCCAGAATCTATTTAGATTAAAGAAAAGCCCATCACCATCTTTCCAACCAACTTCTTACTGAAGAGTACCGGGCATCTATCCTATAATCATCATCTACAGAATAGCAATCAAGAAAAATGAAAAGGCCTAAGAGATAGACTTCCATATAAAAAGAAGTGGAAGAAAAATCTCGATTCCTTTCTTGTCTTTAAGATCCTCTAACTTAACTAGTCGAATTCAAAATAGGTTCATAAGTCAGCTGCACACTTTCTATATCCGATGGAAGAAAGAGGTCAACTCTACATCAAGACCAGTTAGACACAGACCAGACCCTTATTCAGACAGCACTCAGTGTGCTTCTTTATGATTCAGCAAGATAAGGTAGCAGGAAGATTCCTCACTCCACAAATGAAATTCTTTCTCAGTCCAGAGCCCCTAGATTAACCGGGATCCAGTGCCCTATACGGGCCATTCCTGGAAGCTTTCTCTCCCAGTTCTTTTTCTAGTTAGCCGTTTTCCCAATCCTTTTTTTCTTTGTTTGGCTTTCCATAGGATATAGGATAGTAGCGGTCCAGGAGAAGCCGTTCAAGTGCTAAAATCCCTGGGGGGGGGTATTACGAACCAGAAAAAGTTTTTGAACTTTAGCGGAAAAAGGAATTCCCTTTCATTCAAGTTCAAAGGCTACTTGCCTAACTCTTTTTTAAGTGGCATTCCACGATCAAGAGTTAGCTTAATTTGCCGAGCCTAAGGACTCTCCTGGATGTCAAATCCGTTGCGAAGGACTGCTTTATGTAATCGGATTGAATAGAAATATTGATCAGTTCCCGGAAAAAAGGATTTTCTTACCTTTGTCTTCAATAGCGAGATATAGCTTTCCTACTACGAGCTTTTTCCCTTTCCCGGCCTCCCCGATTAGAGCGCAACGAAAAAAGTCTCTTACCTTCTAATCCGATTTGACTAGTGCCCTCTTATCAACTAAGTGCTCGATCGAGTTCTTACGCTACCTACTCTACGATAACATTCAGTGATCCCAGCCGACCAACCTCAGCTAAGAGGGATTCTCCTTCATAGCAAGATAAGATCTATCCTTATAATGCGATCCACTAGGGCTAGGGCGACCCGCAAAGACAGATTCAAAGTCTCTTTTTTGGCCTCTGTAAATCAAAACAAAAGTCTAGAGCCCCTACTATCGAAAGTACTCCATAGCTGATTGCTCCCTAATGGTTAAGCTATCCCCATGGAATCGAAATTCTGCCTGCAACGTTAAGACCCGTGGAGTGCCTAAACCCGCTTTAAAGCGGGAAGACGAGCGGAAAGTAGCGAAGCGTCCGATTGTGCACGAGCGGATCTCTCCGAGAAGCTATTTGCTCAAATCAAATCCAGAAAGCTCCTTCCTTAGACTAGCATAGAGGTTCGAGTTCGGCGAGTCTACACTTCAACGAGTGATTTGGAACATTTCTATACGCTAATTGCGAGATCACGATAAGGTCTATTTCCACTGACCAGTAAAAGGTCTTGTCCTTATGTCTTCTCCTTCCATGGGAGCTAACTATCTTTCCTCGAGATTCCTTTCGTCTATATGAGCTCGATGGCAGCCAGTTTCTATGCAACCTTTGGGAGTTCCTTCCTGGTGTAGCTTTAGTTCTTAGTGCCATTCTTTCGGTCCCAGTAACCATTACAGGAAGTGTCCTGAGTGCTAATGATTCTTTTCTTTTTTCCCCTTCAGGGCATCCTTTGTTGTTTTACAACAAAGTTCAAAAAGCCTCGACTTCGACTTGAGAAAACTCATGCGCTTGTCAATTAATTCTTGGTGTAATACTCACTCGTTTTTCTCTATCCCCCAGAGCCAAGCTTCGACCTAAGGCTGTTCCCTCTCCCAATCGGAGATGCGGACAATAGATCCGTTTTGAGACAGAAATTTCTTTGTTTGGAGGTTTCATCTCTTTTCATATGCTCCAGGAGCTGAACGATCTGCCGCCGCTTTGCGGAGAAGCCGTTTCCAGCTTAAGGTCGTCATAAAGCTCTTGGAGGACATGCCCTGGGGTCCTTCTGCCCCTAATTGTGTAGAAGACCTTTCGAATTAGGTCTTGTAACTCAATAGGATCGGGCGCACCCTCTCCTTCAGCAGGAATTGGTTGGTCCACTTCCCCTGTGGTTGTGACCATCGCCAGGGGCCGAGGAAGTTTCCCCCGATTTAACCACTTTTCTATCCAGGAGCCACTCCACTCGGATGAGGTTGAGGGTTGTTCGGAGCATCCACTCGGCGCCTTACCGAAGAAGGCCGACGTCCTTCGGGGATCAGAGCTTCTTTTTCTCGAAGCGGATTCGGCTTCCCCATGTTCCTGACCCTGACCTTCAGAATCAGACGACAGGTGGAGGTACTTTTTCCAACTCCCTGAGTCATTATTCCCCCCGAATCTGACCCCGGGGCCATCATCCGAGGATCTACTCCCATTTCGGATGCTGCCACGGTAATGAGGACCCTTACCCCTAAACCAATGAGAAAGGCCAGTCCCCCTCTTAGGCCACCTTCCGCAAGCAAAAGATACGCAAAGGGGAGGGCTCGCCCATGTAGAGCAATGTCTAGCCAGAATTAGCCGGGACTATTCCAGTGAGTCCTCCTATGGTGAATAAAAGATGAACCCTACAGCAGGTTTAAGGAACGTAATCACTCATAGCTAAAAGCCCGTGGCCTCAAGTCATAGGAAAACATGTTTCTTTCCCGCCTAGACGGTCGTGTAGGCCGGCTTTACCAATAGGTACGTAAGCCACTAACCTACAGGTTAGGTTACTATGTGAACCAAAGGCCTTTCTTCATTCTATAGGCTCTAGATTGAATAGGTCGTCGCTGTAGCTGCCTTTCCGTTTCGGATGGACATCAGGAAGCAATAGCTGAGCACTTTATACGACGATTAAGAGGGGTGCGGCTAATACCTATTCAAACATCGGTCTTTGCTTTGTTGGACCGAATGATATAAGTGGTATTGTAACCAGCTATTTCTGCCAACAGGGTAACCAACGTACCCATTCCCTTGGTCTATCGGCATCCCAGGTAGTTCTCTAAGCACCGGTTAACCACCTCCCTCAAAGTGTGCATGAGATTCCACTTATTCTATGTCATTTTCAGCCTTAGGTAGTTGTTCCTCCAGCAGTTCTGTTCTTGGTCTGATAGTCTTGTTAACGCTTTCTAATATACTTTTTCTCTTGTACATATCTTCCTTCCCTTTCCTTCCTCGTCCAGTGACGGATTTGCTCCTAACTAAATTCAGCGACCTTTCGAATGAATGAAGTTAGAAGCTAAGGGCTTTGTTCGAGTCTTTGCAATCATTCTTCTATGTATGAAAGTTAGAATCCTCTCGTGCGCACATCTTTTTTTCGATAATCTATCCCCTTTCTTACCGGAAGTTACATAAAAGAATATCTCCATAAAAGGAAGATTGGACATTGGGGATCTTTACCTAAAGGTGCGGAGCGAAGTCTGCATTTCTTGCAAGTTCTTCTCCCAGTCTCGGACTCAGCCTTTAGCCGATTCGCACCTTTACTCTCTGTCTCAATCGAGCCGGTCAGATCAATAGAGAAGTCAGGCACGAAGAGGGTCCAATCAGCCTCAACCTTCTTTCTATTCTAAAGGCTTCAGACGGCTGGTCTACTTCCTGCTTGAAGTCAAGTGAAGATGTGGCATCAGAGTCCTCCTTAAGCCCGGCAGCTTCTCCAACTTTTTCAATAAAGGGAAGAAACGCTTCAAACAATTCGTCCATAACATCTCTTACTCAGAATCTCCCTCATCTTTTTGCAAAAAGCCGCTCCACGGTGGTAAAGTCTCATCTTGTGTGTTGGCCGAAGTTACAATAGTCACATTGAACCCTCGAATATGTTCGAAGATCTCGAAATGATCTTCCAGTTCCGGGGAGAATTCGAACAACTCCGTTTCCATCGAGAATTGAATTGAGTTTAGCCGTCTTTCGACCGGAGAATCCACCAGAGACATTACTGTCGAGATTCTTACCGAAAAATTAGACATTCCATGCCCTCGGAGAGTGCTTTGTCGTGCTAGGTCACTGACATATCCTTTGTCTTTATTTGACCCCAAGAATGGATTTGATCGAAACGACTTTCCTGTCGAACCCCTGTGTGTCTGTATTAATTTCTGACCGCGCGGAATCTCCATAGCCAATTTTCCATTTTTGGATTATGAAATCATAGGGTGCCTTTGGTACTAGTCTTATTTCACACGATCTAGGAACTTCCATAACGTTGGCGTGATTCAGTTTGAGCAACGGATCCTGACGTGAGACATCTTCGTAATGAAAATGGAGTTGAAACATAGTGTAGTGATTGATTGAGAAAATTGATTCCCTCCAGACAGAAAGTTCATGTAGGAGTCTTGAAGAATTCATTCTATTGAGTTGTGCTTGGTTGTTGACCAAAGAAAGAAAAGGATGCATGGGACTTTTGGGCGTAACGTAACATTCTTTTGCTTCTCATACGATATTTCTAGTTGGATGAAAACGGCGCCCCTAAAGGCGATGTCATTTATGAATTTATTAAATATTAAACTTCCCCGGCTTCACCTTGGCCTTTGTCCCGAAGAATCACTACCAGCTCTTTTCCCTGCGCTTGCAAAGTCAGCATCATACCTGGCTTAGGGTTCCTGTAGCCTCGAGAGAGGTGAGAGTGTAGCGTGGTCCCTGCCTAATTTCTATTCTTTACTTGCCTACCTCAAACCAACCAACAAAGCAGTGTAGTGATTCCCAGTCATCTATGTCTGAGTTCGAACATTCTTCAGAGAAAAGAACTTCCTAATGGCCTGAATTTGACTTGCTTGCTTTCACATTCTTCCTTCTCCACTTTAAGGGCATTCTTCGCATTAGCAAGGATGTT